>NC_034176.2:12914855-13124855 GCF_002021735.2 Oncorhynchus kisutch | reverse complement strand
CATAGTCATTTCATATCCTGTCCTTGTCTAACTACTGGAGTTTGAGAGGCTCAATCTGGAAAATATAACTATCAATTTGGCCATTCATACTTCTTGAAACCATACGGTGACAATCTAATTCATATCATTATAACTAGTATTACTATAATACTATCTTTTTGTTTGTGATCTCATTATGTTAAAAAAATGGTATTGATATCATTGTAAGTGTGTCTTCTAAAGCGTGGTGGTGGAGTCTGGAGGAGAGAGAAGCCTAATCTGTTCCAGCCCAGTCAGGCCAGCGCTCCGCGTGAAGGAGAACGACAGGGTGTCACTGCGTCCGACATTGATGGATGCGTCAAATTCCGTAGGCAACTTTGGCAATTGGACACATTAACAACTGGTACCTGCTTTTCCATAGTACAAATCTATTAAAAGATAACAGCAATGGCTGCTTTCTGCTCTATTAGTAAATTATAGCTCTGATGGCATGGTGTGGTCCTCCCCTCTCCTTTTCTCTCCACTACAGCATGTTGTTATTGGCAGTCTAATAGTGCCACCCGGTGGGCAGTTTAACAGTGCCACCCAGTGGGCAGTGTAATAGTGCCACCCAGTGGTCAGTCTAATAGTGCCACCCAGTGGGCATACAGATCAACAGGTTTTTTTATAGACAAATCTGGATTTTATTGTAGATGGATACACACTCACTCTGTGCAATGCAGATCATCAGTACATTTTCATTCCCATCTCTAAAACTTTTAATCCAGAAATTAAACTTTGTATCCTCCTGATAGCCAGCATCAGTGTGTGTGTGTGTGCGTGTGCGTGTGCGTGTGCGTGTGCGTGTGCGTGTGCGTGTGCGTGCGCGTGCGTGTGTGTGTGTGTGTGGGAACATATCTTCATTGCTGCATCATCCAGGGATGATTGGTGCATACAGCCATTGAAACGTTGACAATGTGGTTCATATAAACAGTTAGGAGCCACTCAAGGTCCCTGGTACAAAACCATTAAGAGCACACCAAAGAACTCAACATGAACCTATTAAGGCTTGCCCAGTAAGGTCTCAGGTATGATAGTGTTTTTGCTGTAAGGAAATATTTGAGTGTATGTGTTGGGTGGGTATAAAAAGGATGAGACCAGTAAATACAGCCAGCAATTTGTCAGGACGTGTAAATGTCTCCAATTCCCAACAGTGCTGGCATAAAATTTACAGCCGCTTGGAAAGTGACAATGTACAAAAAAAATCTAATTCAGACCAGTAAAATCTTCCCATAAATTTTTTCTCATCCCCCCCAGATGTCTCCTGTTGTCAGATATCGTGCCGTGACAATGCCTTCCACCATCATTGTCTTGACAGAAATATGATATTTGAAACTGTAATGTCACATCACTTAACATAATTTAGCCCAAGTCGGACCATTATTTTTATCAATAAAAATGTCCAACTTTTTCCGGTAATGACGGCTGGGTAGGATCCCTGAGTTAGGCAGATCTATAAGACTTATCTCAGCTATTGATTTATGGCTACAGATAGCTAATGTACTGGAGAGGCACTCTTCTCTTTCTCTCACCGAGGTTTCTATGAAATTGGCAAATAAATAAGGCAGTAGAACCTCCTGGGCAGTAGAACCTCCTGGGCAGTAGAACCTCCTGGGCAGTAGAAGAGATGTTTTACTCTTCAGATCTGGACTTGATGTGTATTTGAACCCTATATATCCCCATTACTGTGCCACTAGACAAGATCCCCCACTACCATAAACCCTATATATCCCCGTTACTGTGCCACTAGACAAGATCCCCCACTGCCATAAACCCTATATATCCCCGTAATTGTGCCACTAGACAAGATCCCCCACTACCATAAACCCTATATATCCCCATTACTGTGCCACTAGACAAGATCCCCCACTGCCATAAACCCTATATATCAAATCAAATTTATTTATATAGCCCTTCTGATATCTCAAAGTGCTGTACAGAAACCCAGCCTAAAACCCCAAACAGCAGGTGTAGAATGCAGGTGTAGAAGCACGGTGGCTAGGAAAAACTCCCTAGAAAGGCCAAACCCTAGGAAGAAACCTAGAGAGGAACCAGGCTATGAGGGGTGGCCAGCGCCCTTAACCACTGTGCCACCCGGGAGGCCATACTTTTGGTATTTTTCAGAGTCAGTAGAAAGGCCTCTTTAGAGTCCTAAGTTTTCATATCTGTGACCTTGCCTACAGTCTGTAAGCTGTTAGTGTCTTAACGACCGTTCTACAGGTGCATGTTCATTAATTGTTTATGATTCATTGAACAAGCATGGGAAACAGTGTTTAAACCTTTTACAATGAAGATCTCTGAGTTATTTGGATTTTTACGAATTATCTTTGAAAGACAGGGTCCTGAAAAAGGGACGTTTCTATTTTTATGTGAAATTGTTACACGTCTTTATAGTGTTCCCACATGGCCATATCTCCATGTCTTGCTTGTTTATGGAAAACAGATAGAAGACAGAGGTGACCATCGGTGCTAATTAGCTATATAGCCCGTTTGTAAATGTAACTCAGGAAGTGTAGCGGAAGTATCACATTTCAGGTAAGACCCAGATGCAGACAAAGTCGAAGTAATAACAGTTTATTAATCGGACAGGGTCAAGCAAAAAGCAGGTCCAGGGCAGGCAGAGGTCGGTAATCCAGAAAGGTGGGGCAAAGGTACTGGACGGCAGGCAGGCTCAGTGTCAGGGCAGGCAAAGGTACTGGACGGCAGGCAGGCTCAGTGTCAGGGCAGGCAAAGGTACTGGACGGCAGGCAGGCTCAGTGTCAGGGCAGGCAAAGGTACTGGACGGCAGGCAGGCTCAGTGTCAGGGCAGGCAAAGGTACTGGACGGCAGGCAGGCTCAGTGTCAGGGCAGGCAAAGGTACTGGACGGCAGGCAGGCTCAGTGTCAGGGCAGGCAAAGGTCAGTAATCCAGAAAGGTGGGGCAAAGGTCCAGGACGGCAGACAGGCAGAATGATCAACACCGGGAAAGCTAGGAAACAGGAACAATTGAGAGCCAGGTGCAGAGTGAAAACCACTGGTAGGCTTGACAAAACAAAATGAACTGGCAACAGACAAACAGAGAACCAGGTATAAATACGCAGGGGATAATGGGGAAGATGGGCGACACCTGGAGGGGGGTGGAGACAATCACAAAGACAGGTGAAACAGATCAGGGTGTGACCGGAAGTGCAGTTTGGTCAGATGGAGGCACCATAGCTGTATGGATCTGTAACTGCTACAGTGTAGTCTAGTAGGATGGAGGCTCCATAGCTCTATGGATCTGTAACTGCTACAGTGTAGTCTAGTAGGATGGAGGCTCCATAGCTGTATGGATCTGTAACTGCTACAGTGTAGTCTAGTAGGATGGAGGCTCCATAGCTGTATGGATCTGTAACTGCTACAGTGTAGTCTAGTAGGATGGAGGCACCATAGCTGTATGGATCTGTAACTGCTACAGTGTAGTCTAGTAGGATGGAGGCTCCATAGCTGTATGGATCTGTAACTGCTACAGTATAGTTTAGTAAGATGGAGGCTTACATCTACTTGAAAGTCTATGGCAAGACGTAAAAAGGGTTTTCTGGCAATGATCAACAACCAATTTGACAGAGCTTGAAGAATTTTCAAAAGAATAATTGGCAAATGTTACACAATTCAGGTGTGGAAAGCTTTTAGAGACGTACCCAGAAAGACACATTTGTAATCGCTACCAAAGGTGCTTCTACAAATTATTTACTCAGGGAATTAAATACATATGTAAATTGGATATTTAATTTACAAAAATGTCAAAAAATATATTTTCACTTTGTCATTATGGGGTATTGTTTGTAGATGGGTGAGAGAGAAAAATATATGATCTATTTTTAATTCAAGGGGTGTGGAAACTTTCTGAAGGCACTGTAGATGGGAAGAGAGATGAATTCAGAATCAGATTCAGAATGGGGCAGTGTGGCTGCGTCTAACCTACAGGCCGGGGTTAATAATCAATGCTCACTATCTGGTGAGGAAACCTTTCTGGGCTTTTGTTACCTCAGTGTTTTGCAGAGTTATTGTTGTGATTATTTAATGCAGCAGTCTATTTATTGTAGCCTTTTGTGCAACAATTTTATTACATTTTAAACCATTTTGTACAAGTTCCGGCAAGATCTTTTGCCTTTTGCTATTTAGAGCGATACAAGAAAACTTTACACTTGGATTCCTCATGGCATCTATTACTTACAAGACTGAGTGGTAAGTCTCTTTCTTACAAAGGCTCTCATAAAAATACAACTTCATGATATTTTACATCACTTCACTGCACACATGCTGTGCTGTTGTAACTGTCTTGAATACGTTCTTAATAGAGTGAAATAGTTGTTATTATGCTGTTATACACTGTATGTGTTGGTTTCACAGTGAGCATATAGCTCATATGAAACAAATCAACAAGCCAATAATGATTCCCCCAAGTTCCACGACGGTTTCTAATGAACTGAAGATGTGATGCGAATCACTGATATTCCTCTCAACATGTTTATTTTGAATCTGCCCTCTGTACTAATTAGAGGGTTACCCTGAGTGCTCAGCGCTACACACACACACATCTCCACTTCCCGCTATAGCAATATCGCCATCACACTCATCCAACGAATATTGGAATTTTCTGAAAGAGCAAACCAATAACCTATTACAAAACTATAAGAGATCAATAGCTAATTTCTCTGCATTGATTACCACTTGAACATTTAACATGCGCCCCGTGGCCACAATAGGCGTACAGCCAACTTGGATCCCCATTGGCCCTCATGAGTATTAAACTTATTGATTCAAAGAGAGGACTAAAAACGTCAAGCTGTTCCTTAATCCTAATAAAGACTGGACATGACCAAGGCACCCTCTCTCCTTAAAGCAAGGATACAATCTATCCAACCAGAAATAGGCCTATGGGCTGCAAAAGCTGAGATGTGATGTAATTAATGAATGAATCCACTATGTTGAAACATGTTGTCGCATTATTGTTTATCCATTGTGATTGTTTATAATTCTACTGAAACTACTATTTCTACCGAAATAAATAGGCTACATTTGCTCTCACGTGTTAGCTCGGAATAATTACTAAAAAAGTAGAAAATGTCACCTTTAAAAAAATAATGTTTGCGCTTGCTACAGCTGTCTAAACGTGTGTGTGTGTGTGTGTGTGTGTGTGTGTGTGTGTGTGTGTAGCCCCATTGAAAATAATCTAGATTATATTTCTATGTATAGCCTCTCTACCTTAGCCCTTTACCAGGAGCTAAAGATCATAGTGAACAGTCAGAGGTAACCAAATGCAACATAGCTTCAGCGTGTAAATCAGCTAGAAGGATGTGTCGGCTTTGAGTAATTGTCTCTGGCCACCTCCCAGTTACAGGGAGTGATGAGCTCTACAGCAGAGTCTCAACTCAATCGCTGGTTGAAAACTGTTTTCTGCCCCTCCCAAAATATAGAATTTGTAGATAATTGGCCCTCTTTCTGGGACTCACCCACAAACAGGACCAAGCCTGGCCTATTGAGGAGTGACGGACTCCATCCTAGCTGGAGGGGTGCTCGCATATTAACGAACATAGACAGAGCTCTAACTCCCCTAGCTCCACAATGAGATAGAGTGCAGGCCAGGCAGCAGGCTGTTAGCCAGCCAGCTTAGTGGAGTCTGCCACTAGCACAGTCAGTGTAGTCAGCTCAGCTATCCCCATTGAGACCGTGTCTGTGCCTCGACCTAGGTTGGGCAAAACTGAACATGGCGGTGTTCGCCTTAGCAATGTCACTGGAATAAAGACCTCCTCCATTCCTCCCATTATTGAAAGAGATTGTGATACCTCACATCTCAAAATAGGGCTGCTTAATGTTAGATCCCTCACTTCCAAGGCAGTTATAGTCACTGAACTAATCACTGATCATAATCTTGATGTGATTGGCCTGACTGAAACATGACTTAAGCCTGATGAATTTACTGTGTTAAATGAGGCCTCACCTCCTGGTTACACTAGTGGCCATATCCCCCGCGCATCCCGCAAAGGCGGAGGTTTTGCTAACATTTATGATAGTACATTTCAATTTACAAAAAAAACGACATTTTCGTCTTTTGAGCTTCTAGTCATGAAATCTATGCAGCCTACTCAAACACTTTTTATAGCTACTGTTTACAGGCCTCCTGGGCCATATACAGCGTTCCTCACTGAGTTCTTTGAATTACTATCGGACCTTGTCGTCATGGCAGATAATATTCACATTTTTGGTGACTTTAATATTCACACGGAAAAGTCCACAGACCCACTCCAAAAGGCTTTCGGAGCCATCATCGACTCAGTGGGTTTTGTCCAACATGTCTCCCGACCTACTCACTGCCACAGTCATACTCTGGACCTAGTTTTGTCCCATGGAATAAATGTTGTGGATCTTAATGCTTTTCCTCATAATCCTGGACTATTGGACCAGCATTTTATTATGTTTGCAATTGCAACAAATAATCTGCTCAGACCCCAACCAAGGATCATCAAAAGTTGTGCGATAAGTTCTCGGACAACCCAAAGATTCCTAGATGCCCTTCCAGACTCCCTCCGTCTACCCAAGGACGTCAGAGTACAAAAATCAGTTAACCACCTAACTGAGGAACTTAATTTAACCTTGCGCAATACCCTAGATGCAGTCGCCCTAAAAACAAAAAACATTTGTCGCTCCCTGGTACACAGAAAATACCCATGCAAGCTTCCAGAAAATTTGAACGGAAATGGCGCCACACCGAACTGGAAGTCTTCCGACTAGCTTGGAAAGACAGTACCGTGCAATATCGAGGAGACCTCACTGCTGCTCGATCATTCTATTTTTCCAACTTAATTGAGGAAAATAAGAACAATCCAAAATGTATTTTTGATACTGTCGCAAAGCTAACTAAAAAGCAGCATTTCCCAAGAGAGGATGGCTTCCACTTCAGCAGTGATAAATTCATGAACTTCTTTGAGAAAAAGATCATGATCATTAGAAAGCAAATTATGGACTCCTCTTTAAATCTGCGTATTCCTCCAAAGCTCAGTTGTCCTGAGTCTGCACAACTCTGCCAGGACCTAGGATCAAGGGAGACACTCAAGTGTTTATAAACTATATCTCTTGACACAATGATGAAAATAATCATGGCCTCTAAAACTTTAAGCTGCATACTGGACCCTATTCCAACTAAACTACTGAAAGAGCTGCTTCCTGTGCTTGGCCCTCCTATGTTGAACATAAGAAATGGCTCTCTATCCACCGGACGTGTACCAAACTCGCAGTAAGAAAGCCTCTCTTGAAAATGTCAAAACTTGACCCAGAAAATATAAAAAAACGATCGGCCTAAATCGAATCTCCCATTCCTCTCAAAATTGAAAAAGCTGTTGCGCAGCAATTCACTGCCTTCCTGAAGACAAACAATGTATATGAAACGCTTCAGTCTGGTTTTAGACCCCGTCATAGCACTGAGACTGCACTTGTGAAGGTGGTAAATGACCTTTTAATGGCGTCAAACCGAGGCTCTGCATCTGTCCTCGGGCGCCTAGACCTTAGTGCTGCTTTAGATACCATCGATCACCACATTCTTTTGGAGAGATTGGAAACCCAAATTGGTCTACACGGACAAGTTCTGGCCTGATTTAGATCTTATCTGTCAGAAAGATGTCAGTTTGTCTCTGTGGATGGTTTGTCCTCTGACAAATCAACTGTAAATGTCGGTGTTCCTCAAGGTTCCGTTTTAGGACCACTATTGTTTTCACTATATATTTTACCTCCCGGGGATGTCATTCGGAAACATAATGTTAACTTTCACTGCTATGCAGATGAGACACAGCTGTACATTTCGATGAAACATGGTGAAGCCCCAAAATTGCCCTCGTTGGAAGCCTGTGTTTCAGACACAAGGAAGTGGATGGCTGCAAATGTTCTACTTTTAAACTCGGGCAAAACAGAGATGCTTGTTCTAGGTCCCAAGAAACAAAGAGATCTTCTGTTGAATCTGACAATTAATCTTGATTCATCTTGGTTGAACAGTAATCTCAAATAAAACTGTGAAGGACCTTGGCATTACTCTGGACCCTGATCTCTCTTTTGACGAACATATCAAGACTGTTTCAAGGACAGCTTTTTTCCATCTACGTAACATTGCAAAAATCAGAAACCTTCTGTCCAAAAATTATGCTGAAAATGTATCCATGCTTTTGTCACTTCTAGGTTAGACTACTGCAATGCTCTACTTTCCGGCTACCCGGATAAAGCACTAAGTAAACTTCAGTTAGTGCTAAACACGGCTGCTATAATCTTGACTAGAACCAAAAAATGTGATCATATTACTCCAGTGCTAGCCTCTCTACACTGGTTTCCTGTTAAGGCAAGGGATGATTTCAAGGTTTTACTGCTAACCTACAAAGCATTACATGGGCTTGCTCCTACCTATCTTTCCGATTTGGTCCTGCTGTACATACCTACACATACGCTATGGTCACAAGACGCAGGCCTCCTAACTGTCCCTAGAATTTCTAAGCAAACAGCTGGAGGCAGGGCTTTTTCCTATAGAGCTCAATTTTTATGGAATGGTCTGCGAGAGACGCAGACTTGGTCTCAACCTTTAAGTCTTTATTGAAGACTCAATGATGCTGTCTTTATTGAAGATTCATCTCTTCAGTAGGTCCTATTATTGAGTGTAGTCTGGTCCAGGAGTGTGAAGGTGAACGGAAAGGCTCTGGAGCAATGAACCGCCCTTGCTGTCTCTGCCTGGCCGGTTCCCCTCTCTCCACGGGGATTCTCTGCCTCTAACCCTATTACAGGGGCAGAGTCACTGACTTACTGGTGCTCTTCCATGCCGTCCCTAGGAGGGGTGTGTCACTTGAGTGTGTTGAGTCACTGACGTGATCTTCCTGTCCCGGTTGGCGCCCCCCCTTGGATTGTGCTGTGGCGGAGATCTTTGTGGGCTATACTCGGCCTTGTCTCAGGATGGTAAGTTGGTGGTTGAAGATATCCCTCTAGTGGTGTGGGGGCTGTGCTTTGGCAAAGTGGGTGGGGTTATATCCTGCCTGTTTGGGGCCACAGTGTCTCCCGAACCCTCGTGTCTTAGCCTCCAGTATTTATGCTGCAGTAGTTTATGTGTCAAGGGGATAGGGTCAGTCTGTTATATCTGGAGTATTTCTCCTGTCTTATCCGGTGTCCTGTGTGAATTTAAGTATGCTCTCTCTAATTCTCTCTCTCTCTTTCTCTCTTTCCTTTTTTCTTTCTTTCTCTCTCTTGGAGGACCTGAGCCCGAGGACCATGCCTCAGGACTACCTGGCCTGATGACTCCTTGCTGTCCCCAGTCCACCTGGCCGTGCTGCTGCTCCAGTTTCAACTGTTCTGCCTGCGGCTATGGAACCCTGACATGTTCACCAGATGTGCTACCTGTCCCAGACCTGCTGCTACCTGTCCCAAACCTGCTGTTTTCAACTCTGTAGAGAGACAGCAGGAGCGGTAGAGATACTCAGATATTGATCGGCTATGAAAAGCCAACTGACATTTACTCCTGAGGTGCTGACCTGTTGCACCCTCGACAACCACTCTGTGTATTTTTATTTGATCCTGCTGGTCATCTATGAACATTTGAACATCTTGGCCGTGTTCTGTTATCATCTCCACCAGGCACAGCCAGAAGAGGACTGGCCACCCCTCATAGCCTGGTTCCTCTCTAGGTTTCTTCCTAGGTTCTGGCCTTTCTAGGGAATTTTTCCTAGTCACCGTGCTTCTACATCTGCATTGCTTGCTGTTTGGGGTTTTCGGCTGGGTTTCTGTACAGCACTTTGAGATATCAGCTGATGTAAGAATGGTTTTATAAATACATTTGATTTGATAGAGAAAGAGGTTAGCCCCTAACATGATCTACCTAGGCCAGTGTTTGTCCCAGATACTCCAGAATCCAGACTATATTAATAATAGTGATAATCTCAAATTCACAGACTGGGTAGCAGTATAGACGCCAGTACACTGGGAGGCACTGGTGTACCATGGTCTGCATTAAAAGAGTCCCAGTGTGTCCGGTCTGACACACCGTAGGCTACTGAAAACCGTGGACCAGAGGAACAATTTTTATATTTCTGTCATTACAGTAGCTCTACTCAGCGGAATTGACTTTAGGAAAGCAGTCGAAAATGCCTTCAATAAAAGAGTTTAACTTGAGTTACGATATAATTAATGAACATGATACATTTTCGGAAGGCGACTGTATATCTGGAAGAATTACTTTGGAGTTAATAAAGGAAACCAAAGTGGAAAGCCTTTTCATCAAAGTCAAAGGGGACGCTAATGTCAATTGGACTGTTGACAGTGATGACAACACGTACTCTGCTCACAACAGATATTTTAAACTGAAGAAATTAATGATTAATGAAAATCCTCAAGGTAGGAGGGATAGTCTTTACTCGGTTTACTACAGGCCTAACCTATCCGTAACCCCAACTATAGTTCTGCCAATATTTATATAGTTCAGGTGCATAGCTCGCCCGTCGCGTTAGGTGAGCGGGATTTGTAGGCTACGTAATCTAATAATTACAGTCGAGCGGCGGTTGGTTAATGTTCGCCAGATCAATATTTTTTTGTAATGGGTTCATTAATAACGTAAATTACTAATTGGATATTATGTTGACCACGACGATTTTTTTGTTATAGGCAACATACTCCCCCCTGGTATCCATATCTATCCATTTAGCTTCCAAATTCCTGAAGGGTAAGTGGGAAAGCAAGTCAAATTCATAGACAGACAAATTATATGCTATTTTAAATCAACCTACATGTACAAATGATGATATCTGTTGATTACATAGATTCAGCACCTTAAGGTATGTGTCGCTGTTTTTATATTACAGAAGCATGCCATCATCCTTCAAGGGTCCACATGGCAAGATAGTGTACAAACTGGAAGCCAAGCTGGTTAGGGGTTGGCTAAAGACACGCGACTTGGTGAAGGAAATCACCTTTGTCTCCAAGGCTGACTTGAACCATGTCCTACTAATGGTGTGTTAACTCTACTAATCTAGTCCTTTTTGTTCTTTATCATATTATATGTTTGGATGGACGGTGTTATTCATCACATGTGTGTGAAAGTGGATGGTTGGATGTACAGATCCCGGGTTTGTTTTCCTTGTGTCATACTAGTATAGAACATAATGTAATCTCATCCTGCGTTCCAGTCTCCTCAGCATGGTGTGAAGGACAAGTCAATGGGCTGTCTTACCTCAGGACATGTCATCATGGATGTCCATGTTGAAAGGATGGGTTACATGGCAGGTAATGTACAAATGTGTTTCAGAGCCCTCTATGTAACACAAAGCATGTTGCCTTTTGGCACATATTTTCTGTTGAATAACAACGCCAATTCAACAGATTAGTTTACAATCTCACTGGATAAGAGAATAGCAAGTCCACAATACCTCCAGTAAGTGTCCTAAATATACAATCAACTTTCACATGCAAGGCTTTAGGCTTTGTCAACATTTATTCATGTCTTCAACATTCAGTACCTCATCTCTGCTGAAGCACTATTGTGTTGGTCATTTGGAATCTCAGATTGTCTTTAAAGGGGAAGTTCAGGATTTTACAACTTGATGGTTCCCAACCCTGAAAGTCTATGGGCCAGGAGAAACTGTAGTCCATGGTTTTGTTTCATTTAAACAGCCACTACAAAATTAGCCAGAGGAGGCTAAGGTTATCTGAAGTTAGTAGTGGGGCTGTTTAGAGAAAACCGAACCATGGATTATAGTTTTTCCAGGCCCATAGACAAACCACTAGTAGTCAAGTTGTAAAATCCTGAACTTTCCTTTTAATTATCTGGGTGGATTTTCCCACGACAGGTGAGATGGTGAATATCTGTGCAAACATCGAGAACAACTCCTCCCGTGACCTTAAGCCCAAATTCAGTCTGAAGCAGAAAATTACTTTCATGGCTTCTGACTGCACAAAGATAGAAGAAGAAACCGTCTGCAAATTGGTCAGGGGGCCTATCCCGTCCAAAACCCGACAAAGTGTTGCAGGGACATTGAAGATACCTGCTGACCAGGACTTGTCCATCCTGAACTGTAATATCATAACAGTAGAGTACATACTAAAGGTACATCCAGGGTCATATTCCTGACTAGTATTAAACAACAAAACATTTTGTGGGGGATACAATCCCAATATTTCTCTCTAACATGCTGTTTGTTTTAAAGGTATACTTGGACGTTCCTCTTGCCAAAGACCCTGAAGTCAAGTTTCCATTGGTTATTATCCCTTCCAGCTTTCGGTCTGACCTATCACCAGGCAGTCCTGTCCTCGGGTTTGAAGAATTCGGGAAAGGTGGTCCAAGCAACAGTGACTTCCCTTGTGATACAGCCTTTGGACCATATCCTCCTGTCTCGGGTCCAGGGGGAGGCCTATATCCGCCTGCTCTGCCAGTGTACCCTGAACCTGCAGCCGGGGGAGGAAGTTATACCCCTGACCCACAGCCAACATACCCATACCCAACTGGCCCAGTTTTTCCTCCACCTACATTTAATACATTAATATCCACCCCAACAATGCACCCGCCCCTCTCTTCTCAAGAGCTAGACCAACCCCCATCGTATGGTTCCCTCTTCCCTCCATGTGCACCTGAAACATCTCACCCTAATACCCTATAAACACTCATATTTGACAGAGGCCTTTTGATTAGTGCTGCTATATAACTACCTACCTGTTACAATAATCAATATTGAAGTAGGTTTATAATGCCATTGTTATGTAACCCACAGCCTTAACTGAATTGCTATACTGTCTCAAAGACTTTAAATAATAATGTGTCAATCCAGATCAGCCATTATGTGTCTGCAGCAAATGAGAACAATAATCAGTAAAACTACATCTAAGAAGCTATGCAAAAAAGATGACTACAGACATATAACATCTGTATGACTTTAATGTCATTGTTATTCGAGTAAGGTGATTGTTCAGATCTAGTTTTCATTACCTGCACTGTTCAATAAATACCACACACCTGATCTTCTGACTCCGTCTCAACTGTTGCTGATCAAAGCCCAACTAACTTGTACACCTACGTATAATTGCACACGGTCCTTACACTTTCTGTTACTGGTGTTCTACAGCTCAGTGAGCTCAGTGTGTACTTCTGCTGTTTAGGTATTATGAAGGACTGCAGGAGAACAGTCTATCAAAATGGTTTGCAGGGAGGGATGCTGCCTCACTCTTATGACTCTCATGGCAGTTTGTGCCAAGGGGGCAATTTGAGATTTTGGACTCTTGGTTGGATTTTAGTTGGGTTAGCTCCACACCTAACCTAGGACAGTGCTTTCCACATACTGTAGCCGAATCTCAAATAATCTCAGATTCACACATTAGGCTATACAAGGTAACGGTAACAGCCGTCCCTGGAGGGGGTGCGTCACCTGAGTGGGTTGATTCACTGTTGTGGTCATCCTGTCTGGGTTGGCGCCCCCCCCTTGGGTTGTGCCGTGGCGGAGATCTTTGTGGGCTATACTCAGCCTTGTCTCAGGATGGTAAGTTGGTGGTTGAAGATATCCCTCTAGTGGTGTGGGGGCTGTGCTTTGGCAAAGTGGGTGGGGTTATATCCTTCCTGTTTGGCCCTGTCCGGGGGTGTCCTCGGATGGGGCCACAGTGTCTCCTGACCCCTCCTGTCTCAGCCTCCAGTATTTATGCTGCAGTAGTTTATGTGTCGGGGGGCTGGGGTCAGTTTGTTATATCTGGAGTACTTCTCCTGTCCTATTCGGTGTCCTGTGTGAATCTAAGTGTGCGTTCTCTAATTCTCTCCTTCTCTCTTTCTTTCTCTCTCTCGGAGGACCTGAGCCCTAGGACCATGCCCCAGGACTACCTGACATGATGACTCCTTGCTGTCCCCAGTCCACCTGGCCATGCTGCTGCTCCAGTTTCAACTTCCACCTGACTGTGCTGCTGCTCCAGTTTCAACTGTTCTGCCTTATTATTATTCGACCATGCTGGTCATTTATGAACATTTGAACATCTTGGCCATGTTCTGTTATAATCTCCACCCGGCACAGCCAGAAGAGGACTGGCCACCCCACATAGCCTGGTTCCCCTCTAGGTTTCTTCCTAGGTATTGGCCTTTCTAGGGAGTTTTTCCTAGCCACCGTGCTTCTACACCTGCATTGCTTGCTGTTTGGGGTTTTAGGCTGGGTTTCTGTACAGCACTTTGAGATATCAGCTGATGTACGAAGGGCTATATAAATAAATTTGATTTGATTTGATTTGAACAGTACAGTCGTTTTACACTGGTCATGTCTACATGGGATACAGCTTTTGTCAAAAGTTGCATTTAGCATTTTCGCTAACCTTCAACTAATTATCCTAACCTGCTACGAAAAGTCGCTTTTGACCTAAACTGTAGCCTATCCCTTCTAGACAAAACCCTTTGTTTTTACTGCCACTGAGGGGCAGTAGAGTATAGTCTGCGGTACATTTATTTATTTGTATTTTTTAGTCTGCGGTATGACTGTGTACAGTCCCACGGCAATGACATCACTATTTATGAGTAGGCTAAAGCTAGCGGATTTGGCTTCAGAGAAGTTCATGTGAAACAGTCGAAAATGCCTTCGGTAAAAACTTTTGACTTTAGTTACGATGTTATTAATGAATATGATACATTTTCCGAAGGCGACTGTATATCTGGAATAATCACTTTGGAGTTAATAAAGGAAACCAAAGTGGAAAGCCTTTTCATCAAAGCCAAAGGGGACGCAAATGTCCTTTGGAGGAAACGTACGAAAGACCACACTAGGACTTACTCTGCTCACAATCGATATTTCAAACTTAAGACGTTTATGATTAATGAATCTCCTAAAGGTAAGTCTAGGGGAGATTTTGTGTTTTTAATCGTTTACTATAACCTACCATACCCATCCCAATATGACCCCACCCCGTGTATCCTGCCGGCGCACAGGCGTGATGTCAGTTATACATTTTTTGAATAAAAAACAAACTGGCACACAACCATATACAAGTATTTATATGTAGAGGTGCTGACTAACGGCGAATAAACTAAGCTATAAAATAAATTTAAATAAAGGGAGTCGTACACTCTATATATAAACTCCCAGTAATATATTGGGTAAATCACTAACGTTTCTGCACCACTTTGCCTTCTTTAATACCCAATCAATTACTTGGAGTTTATATATTGAGTGTGACTCTTTTTATTTTTACAAACCCAGTGTATTTTAATGGTCATACAATTCAACTAGTTGAAGCTAGAAACGTCATTCAAACTTTAAAACGTGCAGACCGGTCTTGAATAGGTTGCGTAAAAACGGCTAGCTGGAGCCATCTGAGCAGTTGGCTGTAGATGCCCCCACCTGCTAGTGACAATGCTGACTACTTTGGTCTGACCCCACTACAGGCGGTCCAGCAAGAACCAGGCAGATGTGTCCATATACAGAGTTTTGTTCTCTAGTTCACCACCACGCATTAGCAGACATATACCTAATCTATGTGGTTCTATAAGGATAGGAAAATAAACTCAGCAAAAAATAAACATCCCTTTTTCAGGACCCTGTCTTTCAAAGATAATTTGTAAACATATATACCAAATAACTTCACATATCTTCATTGTAAAGGGTTTAAATACTGTTTCCCATGCTTGTTCAATGATCAATAAACATTTATTGAACATGCACCTGTGGAATGGTCGTTAAGACACTAACAGCTTTCAGACTATAGGCAATTAAGGTCACAGTTATGAAAACTTAGGAAACTAAAGAGGCCTTTCTACTGACTCTGACAAACACCAAAAGTAAGATGCCCAGGGTCCCTGCTTATCTGCGTGAATGTGCCTTAGGCATGCTGCAAGGAGGCATGAGGACTGCAGATGTGGCCAGAGCAATAAATTGCAATGTCCATACTGTGAGACACCTTAGGCAGCGCTACAGGGAGACAGGACGGACAGCTGATTGTCTAGAATGTCATTGTATGTTGTAGCATTAAGATATCCCTTCGCTGGAACTAAGGGGCCTAGCCTGACCCAGAAAAACATCCCCAGACCATTATTTCTCCTCCACCAAACTTTACAGTTGGCACTTTGTATTCGGGCAGGTAGCATTCTCCTGGCATCCGCCAAAACCAGATTAGTCCATTGGACAGCCAGGTAGTGAAGTGTGATTCATCACTCCAGAGAACGTGTTTCCACTGCTACAGAATTCAATGGTGGTGAGCTTTACACCAGGGAGATGTCCACATACTTTTGTATATACAGTTGAAGTAGGAAGTTTACATACACTTAGGTTGGAGTCATTAAAGATAGTTTTTAAACCACTCCACAAATTTCTTGTTAACAAACTATAGTTTTGGCAAGTCGGTTAGGACATCTACTTTGTGCATGACACAAGTAATTTTTCCAACAATTGTTTACAGAAAGATTATTTCACTTATAACTCACTGTATCACAATTCTAGTGGGTCAGAAATGTACATACACTATGTTGACTGCCTTTAAACAGCTTGGAAAATTCCAGAAAAGGATGTCATGGCTTTAGAAGGTTCTGATAGGCTAATTGACATAATTGAGTCAATTGGAGGTGTACCTGTGGATGTATTTGAAGGCCTACCTTCAAACTCAGTGCCTCTGCTTGACATCATGGGAAAATCTATAGAAATCAGCCAAGACCTCAGAAAAAGAATTGTAGACCTCCACAAGTCATGTTCATCCTTGGGAGCAGATTCCAAACGCCTGAAGGTACCACATTCATCTGTACAAACAATAGTATGCAAGGATAAACACCACAGGACCACGCAGCCGTCATACCACTTAGGAAGGAGATGTGTTCTGTCTCCTAGAGATGAACGTACTTTGGTGCGAAAAGTGCAAATCAATCCCAGAAACAAAAGCAAAGGACCTTGTGAAGATGCTGGAGGAAACGAGTACAAAAGTATCTATATCCACAGTAAAACGAGTCCTATATTGACATAACCTGAAAGGCCGTTCAGCAAGTAGGAAGCCACTGCTCCAAAACTGCCATAAAAAAGCCAGACTACGGTTTGCAACTGCACATGGGGACAAAGATTGTACTTTTTGGAGAAATGTCCTCTGGTCTGATGAAACAAAATAGAACTGTATGGCCATAATGACCATCGTTATGTTTGCAGGAAAAGGGGGAGGCTTGCAAGCCGAAGAACACCATCCCAACCGTGAAGCACGGGGGTGGCAGCATCATGTTGTGGGGGTGCTTTGCTGCAGGAGGGACTGGTGCACTTCACAAAATAGATGGCTTCATGAGCAAGGAAAATTATGTGTATATATTGAATCAACGTCTCAAGACATCAGTCAGTTAAAGCTTGGTCGCGAATGGGTCTTCCAAATGGACAATGACCCTAAGCATGCTTTCAAAGTTGTGGCAAAATGGCTTAAGGACAACAAAGTTAAGGTATTGGAGTGGCCATCACAAAATCCTGATCTTAATTCTATATAACATTTTGTGGGTAGAACTGAAAAAGTGTGTGCCAGCAAGGAGGCCTACAAACCTGACTCAGTTACACCAGCTCTGTCAGAAGGAATAGGCCAGAATTCACCCAACTTGTTGTGGGAAGCTTGTGGAATGCTACCCGAAATATTTGACCCAATTTAAACAATTTAAAGGGAATGCTACCAAATACTAATTGAGTGTATGTAAACTTCTGACCCATTGGGAATGTGATGAAAGAAATAAAAGCTGAAATAAATTATTCTCTCTACTATTATTCTGACAGTTCACAATCTTAAAATAAAGTGGTGATCCTAACTGACCTAAAATAGGGAATTTTTACTCTGATTAAATGTAAGGAATTGTGAATAAATTTAAACTCAGTTTTTTGGCTAAGGTGTATGTAAACTTCCGACTTCATTTGTATGGTGTATAAACCACCCCAAAATGTGGCGCTAGTGAGCAAGCCGTGGAGTAGGTCACATTTTTTCAGAGCTCCTGCTGAAATTGCATTTATTCAACAAGTGGGAGCAGTGGCTTCTCCCTTCGGCTCGGCGAAAAAATGGACACAGAGGATTTGAAGGCAGAGATGCTTGTGGCCCTCAGAGCGGGCATTTCATTTACACTCTAGTCAGAGCTCAAAGAGGTGCCCAGTGAGGACTTCAATTTTATTAAGTCGGAGTTACAAGCAGTCAAGAATGAACTCGCAAAGCATACGGCAACAGTTTGCACTGAACTGGATACAGTAAAGAAAACCGTCTCTGACATAGAACAAAGCTTGTCAACATGTTCGGAGGACATGACTACGCTGCAACCCACGGTTAAGAAGCTGGAAACTGATATGGCTAGCCTTAAGGAACAATGCATGAATTTATAAAGTCATATGTGAAGATCCAATATCAGGATCATGGGGGTGGCTGAGGACCCGGGCTCAAGTTCTACTTCATCAGTCTCAAGCAAATGGCAAATGGCTGTCTGTTCACATATTTGGCGATTAGGGTAATGGACGAATCTGTCTAGCACTGCAGACTCGGTCACTCTTTTTTAGATATATCGTTGCCAGTGGCATCAGTTGAGGTTATTATTAGGTAACGTTAGTGAACGTTGCTGGTACCATCGGTTGATTTTGTTAGGTTTAGTGTTCCCCACTATAAACACTCCATGTGTGGATATCTTTGCGTGAGGATTAGAGGTTACCTTGTTCTATTACGTGACCAGGGTGGGTTTTCTTTTTCATACCAGATGTCAGAGTATTGTTTTCAACTTTCGTTTTTTCATTTGCTCATTTTGGAGAGAAAAAAATCAATGGGTCAGTTCTTATTGTCATCTGGCATTTATCCTTTTCCCACCTGACTTTACATGGCTAGGCCTAATGTCATTAGAGGGACAGCTGGTTGCTCGGTCACTTTTGCTGGAATGTTAATCTTTTAGATCACCCAGTGAAACATAAAAGGGTTCTTGGGCCTTTAAATCAACTTAAAGTAGATATCGCCTTTCTTCAGGAGACACATCTCCACACTTTTGACCACTCTCGTTTAAAAGGATGGTGGATCAGTCAGTCATATCATTCCAATTTTCATTCTAAAACTGGAGGAAATGCCATTTTAATTAGTCAGAACATATCGTTCGCAATGTCAAGTGTAGAGGCAGACTTAGCAGGCCATTTCATTATTGTAGTAGGAAGACTGTATAGTACACCTGTTATCTTAGCTAACATTTATGCAATAAATTGGGATAACAGTTAATTCTCCACAAATGTATTTTCTCAATTACCAAATATGGATACACAACACCACCTAATAGTACACAATTCATATCACCACCTACTGTCACCCAATCTGGATCGTAGCTCTCCTAGGGTATCATCTCCATCAAAGACAGTACTCGCAATTCAGCTATTTCCTAAGACATATGGCATATCCGATGCGTGGCGTTTCCGCAATCCCACAGCTAGGGAGTATTATTACTTCTCGCCAGTTCATAAGGCCTTCTCACATATACACTATCCTTTCCTAGACAATAGATTTCTGCCACTTATCACAGAGTGTGATTACCAAGCTATAGTCATTTCAGATACTTCTTCCCTTACTATGAAACTACTTATACCAAATACAAAGCACAATGATCTCCCTTGAGGCTTAACTCACTGCTATCAATTGAAACCTTTGTTGCTTTTATGTCATCTCAAATTGAGCTGTTTCTTGAGCTTTATCAACCCACTGGAATGTCTCCTACAACAGTATGGGAATCAATGAAGGCTTATCTAAGGGGCCAAATTGTTTCATACATTGCAAGATTAAGGAAGTGCAATATTCAACACCTTGGGGACCTTACAAATAAAATCTTGGATTTGGAATTGGCTATTTCACACACTTCATCCGCAGGCCTACTAAAACAAAGTTTGATACTTCAGACAGAATTTGATCTTCAACTTGACAAGCTGAAAATCTTATTAGTAAATCTTGATACAAAATTATGAATAGCTGCGTCAGAGAAGCGCAAATCAAACCATACCTGAGATAAATTACAAGTTGGATAACAAATGTATTGATCATTTAGAGATCAATTCATTCTTTCATAACTTTTACTCACAATTATACACTTCGGAATCCGCTGGTAATGCTACCTTATTCGACACCTTCTTTGAGAACTTAGATATTTCTACAGTTGAACCTGAGATAGCTGCTAAATTGGAAGAACAGTTCTCTATAGAAGAGATTGTGTTGGCAATTAAATCTATGCAGTGTGGTAAAATATATATACATCTGATCAACTTTTTCCTCTCTTGCTTTCCATATTTAAGGAATCATTCCCCTCAAACTCTTTACCCTCAACAATGATACAGGCATGTATTTCACTTATTCTGAAAAAGGAATAAAAAACTTGGGGTTCATATAGTGTCAATGATTAGGTGAATGGATAAGGCGGAGTCAGGCGCAGGACACAGGTATGAGTAATAATCAGAGAATTTACTCAAAAATAAGCAATGTTCCAACAAGGAAAAAACACAAATATCCAGAGCACAAAATAATGAAGAAGGACCAACTTCGGCGGGAAGTCGCGACAGTACATCCTCCCCCTTGCCGCGCGCCGACACCGGCCTCGGGGACGACCCGGAGGACAAGTCGCAGGTCGATCCGGATGGAGACGGTGAAATTCCTGCAGTAAGGACAGATCCAGGATGTCCTCCACCGGCACCCAGCATCTCTCCTCCGGACCGTACCCCTCCCACTCCACGAGGTACTGAAGGCCTCTCGCCCGACGCCTTGAGTCCATGATGGCTCGCACAGTATACGCCGGGGCCCCCTCGATGTCCAGAGGGGGAGGAGAAACCTCCCGCACCTCAGACTGCTGGAGCGGACCAGCCACCACCGGCCTGAGGAGAGACACATGGAACGAGGTGTTAATACAGTAATCAGGGGGAGTTGTAACCTATAACAAACCGTGTTCAGTCTCCTCAGGACTTTACATGGCCCCACAAACCATGGACCCAGCTTCCAGCAGGTCAGGCGAAGGAGTAGGTTTTGGGTCGAGAGCCAGACCCGGTCCCTCACTGCGGTGGCGGTCCGCTCTCACCTTCTGCCGCCTGATGGCCTGTTGTAGACGCACATGGGCAGCATCCCATGTCTCCTCCAAGTGCCGAAACTATTCATCCACCGCAAGAGCCTCGATTTGGCTCTGATGCCACGGTGCCAGCATGGGCTGATAGGTTAGTGGAAGAGTGGCGGAGGGAGTTTTGGGCCATCTCCGCCCAGGGTATGAAAACCGCCCACTCCCGTCTGGTCCTGGAAATAGGACCACAGAAACCAACCCACATCCTGGTTGACTCTCTCCACCTGCCCATTACTCTCGGGTGAAAACCTGAGGTGAGGCTGACCGAGACCCCCAGGCGTTCCATAAACGCCCTCCAGACTTTAGACGTGAATTGGGGACCCCAATCAGAAACTATATCCTCAGGCACCCCTAGTGCCGGAATACGTGCGTGAACAGGGCCTCCGCAGTCTGTAGAGCCGTAGGGAGACCGGGCAAAGGAAGGAGACGGCAGGACTTAGAAAACTGATCCACAGCGACCAGGATCGTGGTGTTACCCCGTGACGGGGGAAGATCTGTCACGAAATCCACCGATAGGTGTGACCACTGTCGTTGTCAAATCAATCAAATGTTATTTGTCACATACACATGGTTAGCAGATGTTAATGCGAGTGTAGCGAAATGCTTGTGCATCTAGTTCCGACAATGCAGTAATAACCAACGAGTAATCTAACCTAACAATTCCAAAACTACTACCTTATACACACAAGTGTAAAGGGATAAAGAATATGTACATAAAGATATATGAATGAGTGATGGTACAGAACGGCATAGGCAAGATGCAGTAGATGGTATTGAGTACAGTATATACATATGAGATGAGTAATGTAGGGTATGTAAACAAAGTGGCATAGTTTAAAGTGGCTAGTGGGACATGTATTACATAAAGATGCAGTAGATGATATAGAGTACAGTATATACATATACATATGAGATGAGTAATAGGGTATGTAAACATTATATTAAGTAGCATTGTTTAAAGTGGCTAGTGATATATTTTTTCATCAATTTCCATTATTAAAGTGGCTGGAGTTTTGTTGGCAGCAGCCACTCAATGTTAGTTGGGGCTGTTTAACAGTCTGATGGCCTTGAGATAGAAGCTGTTTTTCAGTCTCTCGGTCCCTGCTTTGATGCACCTGTACTGACCTCGCCTTCTGGATGATAGCGGGGTGAACAGGCAGTGGCTCGGGTGGTTGTTGTCCTTGATGATCTTTATGGCCTTCCTGTGACATCGGGTGGTGTAGGTGTCCTGGAGGGCAGGTAGTATGCTCCCGGTGATGCTTTGTGCAGACCTCACTACCCTCTGGAGAGCCTTACGGTTGTGGGCGGAGCAGTTGCCGTACCAGGCGGTGATACAGCCCGACAGGATGCTCTCGATTGTGCATCTGTAGAAGTTTGTGAGTGCTTTTGGTGACAAGCCAAATTTCTCCAGCCTCCTGAGTTTGAAGAGGCGCTGCTGCGACTTCTTCACGACGCTGTCTGTGTGGGTGGACCAATTCAGTTTGTCCGTGATGTGTATGCCGAGGAATTTAACACTACCCTCTCCACTACTGTCCCGTCGATGTGGATAGGGGGGTGCTCCATCTGCTGTTTCCTGAAGTCCACAATCATTTCCTTTGTTTTGTTGACGTTGAGTGTGAGGTTATTTTCCTGACACCACACTCCGAGGGCCCTCACCTCCTCCCTGTAGGCCGTCTCGTCGTTGGCAATCAAGCCTACCACTGTAGTGTCGTCCGGAAACTTGATGATTGAGTTGGAGGCGTGCATGGCCACGCAGCCGTGGGTGAACAGGGAGTACAGGAGAGGGCTCAAAACATACCCTTGTGGGCCCCAGTGTTGAGGATCAGCGGGGTGGAGATGTTGTTACCTACCCTCACCATCTGGGGGCGGCCCGTCAGGAAGTCCAGTACCCAGTTGCACAGGGCGGGGTCGAGAACCAGGGTCTCGAGCTTGATGACGAGTTTGGAGGGTACTATGGTGTTGAATGCTGAGCTGTAGTCGATGAACAGCATTCTCACATAGGTATTCCTCTTGTCCAGATGAGTTAGGGCAGTGTGCACTGTGGTTGCGATTGCGTCGTCTGTGGACCTATTTGGGCGGTAAGCAAATTGGAGTGGGTCTAGGGTGTCAGGTAGGGTGGAGGTGATATGGACCGTGACTAGTCTCTCAAAGCACTTCATGATGACGGAAGTTAGTGCTACGGGGCGGTAGTCGTTTAGCTCAGTTACCTTAGCTTTCTTTGGAACAGGGACAATGGTGGCCTTGAAGCATGTGGGAACAGCAGACTGGGGTAAGGCTATATTGAATTTGTCCGTAAACACACCAGCCAGCTGGTCTGCGCATGCTCTGAGGAAGTGGCTGGGAATGCCGTCTGGGCCTGCAGCCTTGCGAGGGTTAACACGTTTAAATGTTTTACTCACGTCGGCTGCAGTGAAGGAGAGTCCGCAGGTTTTGGTTGCGTGCCGTGTCAGTGGCACTGTATTGTCCTCAAAGAGGGCAAAAAAGTTATTTAGTCTATCTGGGAGCAAGACATCCTGGTCCGCGACAGGGCTGGTTTTCTTTTTGTAATCTGTGATTGGCTGTAGACCCTGCCACATACCTCTTGTGTCTGAGCCGTTGAATTGCGACTCTACTTTGTCTCTATACTGACGCTTAGCTTGTTTGATTGCCTTGCGGAGGGAATAGCTACACTGTTTGTATTCGGTCATGTTTCCGTTCACCTTGCCCTGGTTAAAAGCAGAAGTACGCGCTTTCAGTTTCACGCGAATGCTGCCATCAAACCTTGGTTTCTGGTTTGGGAATGTTTTAATCGTTGCTATGGGTACGACATTGTCAATGCACTTTCTAATGAACTCGCTCACCGAATCAGCGTATTCGTCAATGATGTTGTTGGATGCCATGCGGAACATATCCCAATCCACGTGATCGAAGCAGTCTTGAAGCGTGGAATCAGATTGGTCGGACGAGCGTGGAACAGACCTGAGCGTGGGAGCTTCTTGTTTTAGTTTCTGTCTGTAGGCTGGAAGCAACAAAATGGAGTCGTGGTCAGCTTTTCCGAAAGGAGGGCGGGGGAGGGCCTTATGCGTTGCGGAAGTGAGAATAGCAATGATCCAGGGTTTTACCAGCCCTGGTTGCACAATCGATATGCTGATACAATTTAGGGAGTCTTGTTTTCAGATTAGCCTTGTTAAAATCCCCAGCTACAATGAGTGCTGCCTCAGGATATGTGGTTTCCAGTTTGCATATAGTCAAATAAAGTTTGTTCAGGGCCATCGATGTGTCTGCTTATAATCGATGAGAATTCCCTTGGTAGATAATGCGGTCGACATTTGATTGTGAGGAATTCTAAGTCAGGTGAACAGAAGGACTTGAGTTCCTGTATGTTGTTTTGATCACACCACGTCTCGTTAATCATAAGGCATACCCCCCCGCCCCTCTTCTTACCAGAAAGATGGTTGTTTCTGTCGGCGCGATGCCTGAAGAAACCAGCTGGCTGCACCGACTCCGTTAGTGTCTCTCGAGTGAGCCATGTTTCCAAAGAACGTTTCAGATGTCTCTCTGGAATGCTACCCTTGCTCGGATTTCATCCACCTTGTTGTCAACAGACTGGACATTGGCGAGTAGTATGCTAGGGAGCGGTGCGCGATGTGCCCGTCTCCGGAGCCTGTCCAGAAGACCGCTTTGTTTGCCTCTTTTACGACGTCGTTGTTTTGGGTCATCGGCTGGGATCCAATCCATTGTTCTGTGTGGAAGGCAGAACACACTATCCACTTCGGGAAAGTCATATTCCTGGTCGTAATGATGGTGAGTTGACGTTGCTCTTGACGCTGCCCGAATGTACTCCAGATTGCGGTGGTCAGTCCAAATGAGGAAAGGGTGTCTAGCCCCCTCAAGCCAATGTCTCCACGCCTTCAGAGCCCTGACAATAGCCAACAGCTCCCGGTCCCACACATCATAGTTTCGCTCCGCCGGGCTGAGCTTCTTCGAAAAGAAAGCACAGGGGTGGAGCTTTAGTGGCGTACCCGAGCGCTGAGACACCACAGCCCCTATCCCAGCCTCAGACGCGTCCACCTCCACTATGAACGCTAAGGAGGGATCAGGATGAGCCAGCACGGGAGCCAAGGTAAACAGAGCCTTCAGGTGAAAGCCCTGTCCGCCCCAGCTGACCACTGCAGTCGCATCGGTCCCCCCTTCAGCAAGGACGTAATGGGAGCCGCTACCTTACTAAAACCCCGGATAAACCTCCGGTAGATAGTTGGCAAACCCTGAGAACGGCTGCACCTCCTTTACCGTGGTTGGAGTCGGCCAATTACGCACGGCTGAAATGTGGTCATTTTCCATCTCCACCCCTGACACGGAAAGGCGGTACCCTAGGAAGGAGACGGACTGTTGGAAGAACAGACATGTACAGGTCATGCTCCAACAGTCAACCAAGCACCCTGCGTACAAGGGACACATGCTCCGCGCGTGTATATTAGAATGTCATCTATATACAACACTACACCCTGCCCGTGCAGGTCCCTGAAAATCTCATCTATAAAGGATTGGAAGACTGATGGAGCATTCATTAACCTGTACGGCATGACGAGGTACTCAGTGACCAGAAGTGGTGCTAAATGCCGTCTTCCACTCATCCCCCGCCCGGATACGCACCAGGTTGTAAGCGCTCCTGAGGTCCAATTTTGTGAAGAAACGCGCCCCGTGCAATGACTCTGTCACACTGGCTATGAGAGGTTGACCGAGACCCCCAGCGGAAAACCGTATTTTACCGTGATCTGATTTAAACCTTGATAGTCAATACACGGGCGTAAACCTCCATCCTTCTTCTTCACAAAAAATAAACTTGAGGAGACAGGTGAAGTGGAAGGCCGAATGTATCCCTGTCCCAGAGATTCGGTGACATATGTTTCCATAGTCGCCGTCTCCTCCTGTGACAGAGGATACACGTGACTCCTGGGAGGTGCAGCGTCTACCAGGAGATTTATCGCACAATCCCCCCGTCGATGGGGTGGTAATTGAGTCGCTTTCTTTTTACAGAAGGGGAGTGCCAAATCGGCATATTCGGAGGGAATGTGCATGGTGGAGACCTGGTTTGGACTCTCCACCGTAGTTGCACCTAAGGAAACACCTACACACCTCCCTGAGCACTGACGGGACCGTCCCTTGAGAGCCCTCTGTTGCCACGAAATAGTGGGGTCATGAGAGGCCAACCAGGGAAGGCCCAACACAACAGGAAACGCAGGAGAGTTGATCAGGAAGAGACTAATTCTCTCATCATGACCCTCCTGCGTTATCATACAGAGAGGAGCTGTGACCTCCCTAATTAGACCCGACCCCAAAGGACGACTATCTAAGGCATGTACAGGGAAGGGAACATCAACAGGAACAAAAGGGATCCCTAATCTAAGTGCAAAGGACGGTCAATAAAGTTCCCAGCTGCGCCTGAATCTACTAGCGCATTATGCTGGGAACGTGGGGAAAACTTCTATATACAACCACAGGTGTGCAACAGGGAGCTCTAGGTGAGTTGTGTGCCTACTCACCTGGGATGATCCACCAGTGCTCCGCCTGCTACCTCGACCAGTTTTACGGATAGCCAGGGGCACACTCCAACACTCAGACATAATTTACAAACTAAGCATTTGTATTTAGTGAGTCTGCCAGATCAGAGGCAGTAGGGATGACCAGGGATGTTCTCTTGATAAGTGTGTGAATTGGCCCATTTTCTGTCCTGCTAAGCATTCAAAATGTAACAAGTACTTTTGGGTGTCGGGGAAAATGTATGGAGGAAAAAGTACATTTATAAGTACAAGTTTTATTTAACTTTTATTTAACCAGGTAAGACCCATTGATGTTAACCTATTTTCCGAGGGCAACCTGGGAAATAGCCTCGTGTACATTACATAGTACAGAAAAATACCAAATACACACAAAATACAATCAGAATATGAAAAACAGGCAAGGACACTAACCCCCCTAACTTTAATATCATTTGAAGCATGTTCCAGGATGAAGGGGCATTATGTGAAACATATTGTTTCCCCATCTCAGTTTTAGCCTTAGGAACAGACAAGGACAGCAGCGACTGAACGAAGACTGTATTGAGTGACTGATCTGGTCAGTAAGGAACAGAGATACAAAGGGAGTTGTCCTATCAATGCTTTGTGCACATTAAAGCGTACCAGTGCTTTAGTCTCCTGGTGGAGAGAGGTCCATTGCATAGCAATGCCAATCACAGTGATGGGTGAGTGATCTAGCATTGGTAATGAATCTTAAAGCACCATGAAACGCTGTGTCCAGAGTTTAAGGTACTTGCTGAGGCCTGCATATAGACAATATCAGCATAATCCAGCACAGATCTCTTTTTTTTTCCTTTCTGACTAACATTGAAAAGCAAAATTTGTTCCTAAAATACAAACCCAATGTCAACTTCAGTTTCTTGGTCAAGTTATCAATGTGCTGTTTAAAATGCAGCTTTTAATCTAACTACATCCCAAGATACTTATAGGAGGTGACCCTATCAATTTGCTGGCCTTTTATAGTTAAAATCTGCATGTGACTCCATCTGTTTACTGTCAGGGAAGAGAAAATCATACATTTTGTTTTCCTTGCATGAAGCACAAGTTTCAATTTGAAAAGCTGCCTTTGAATAACATTAAAAGCCAACTGTAAATCCTGAAAAGCCTTCTCAATATTAGATGCGCTAGAATAAACAATTGTGTCATTAGCATACAGATGGAGATTTGCAGAGTCAACGGTCTTCCCTATATAATTTATAAACTGTGTAAAAAGGATCAGACCTAAAATGTAACCCTGGGGAACTCTTTTTTTAAGGCTTCGAAACTCAAATGTCATACTCTCATACCCTGTGCTACACCGTGTTCTGTCAGAAAGGTCGTTTTGGAACCAATCACTTAAACCAACCTTTTTTAGTCGGTACAACAGCAGGGCATGGTCAACGGTGTCGAATGCCTTCTATAAGTCAATAAAAAGTGAGCATCTAGAATATCAACTACAACCTTACATACTGCAGTAATTGTACTTTGTTTGGCTCTCAAACCTGATTGAAATTGAGAATAAACTGAGGTATGAGATCTTCCGTTTCTTGGCAATTTCTCGCATGAAATAGCCTTCATTTCTCAGACCAAGAATAGACTGACGAGTTTCAGAAGAAAGTACTTTGTTTCTGGCCATATTAAGCCTGTAATCGGACCCACAAATGCTGATGCTCCAGATACCCAACCCTTCTAAAGAAGGACAGTTTTATTGCTTCTTTAAATCAGTACCACAGTTTTCAGCTGTGCTAACATAATTGCAAAAGGGTTTTCTAATGATCAATTAGCCTTTTAAAATGATAAACTTGGATTAGCTAAAACAACGTGCCATTGGAACACAGGAGTGATGGTCGCTGATAAATGGCCTCTGTACGCCTACGTAGATATTCCATTAATAATCAGCTGTTTCCAGCTACAATAGTTGTTTACAACATTAACAATGTCTACACTGTATTTCTGATCATTTTGATGTTATTTTAATTGATAAAAATGTGCTTTTCTTTCAAAAACAAAGACATTTCTAAGTGACCCCAAACTTTTGAATGGTAGTGTATATTGGTCATATTGGTCATGTCTCCAGAGTGGCGCAGTGGTCTAAGGCCCTGCATGTCAGTGCAAGAGACTGATCCCTGGTTCAAATCCAGGTTGTATCCCATCTGACCTTGTTTGGGAGTCCCATAGGGCGGTGCACAATTGGCCCAGCGTTGTCCCGGTTAGTAAATCTTATAAAAAATGTATTATTATTATTATTAACCCTGCATTATAATTACAGAAAAGCCCCTTAGATATTCTCACAGATCAGTTTTTCCCTAATGAAAAATGCCCCTTAGATATTAATTTAGAATCGTACGATCCTCTAAATTTAATTATTGGTGGAGAGTCATGTCATTGAAAAAAATATTTTTAGATATACCCTTGGCCTACCATGGGTGACATGAGTCTCACTAGTGTTGAGTAATGTGCTGTTAAAAGTGTTGTAGGTCTTATTTATTTATTTCTATTTAATCTTTATTTTACTGCATAAAGGTCTACTTACTCTACTGGCGCCTTGACCCAGTTTATGCCCTCATTTGCCATGCAAACCATAATAAATTACTATGGGAATAAATGGAAGAGGCAAGTGGAAGGGGGGAAAAGTAAGGAATTTCTTTGTCGGCCCTGGAGGCCTTTTGAAAACATGTTTTCACAAGGGCTATTAGCAGGACAATAGACACGATGTGGTCCCAAAAACACCTCTCTGACATAGGGTCCAGCATATCTCTTGATGATGCTCGGGCTGCTCTCTATAAATAACATTTCATTATTTATTTATTTTTCCATATGTTCTCATCTGTAGCCTACAGTGATGCCTCTTGCACATCTCAGAGCAAGAGGCATCACTACAGTCCCTGGTTCGAATCCAGGCTGTATCACATCCGGCCGTGATTGGGAGCCCCATATGGCGGCACACAATTGACCCAGCGTCATCTGGGTTTTGCAATTTTGTAACGTTGCAATTTTGTAACGTTGCAATTTTGTAACGTTGCAATTTTGTAACGTGTTTTGTTTGGTAAATTGTTTTGTAAATATTCATTCACATTTGTGGTGCCACTAAATAAACAATGAATTATTTAAATCAATATTGTCAATATTTGTATTATTATTATTCAAATATGTTTTTATAATGGAGGGATGGTGAACAGGGAGTTTAAAAAATGAACCCCAAAAGGTTCTTTGAGGAACCATTATAAGGGATGCTTTGAAGAACCTTTTTCATGGGTTCTTCGAAGAACTTATAGGGGTTCCCCCACAGTTTCAATTTGAAGAACCCCTAAAGGATACTCCAGGAACCTTTTATTTTTAGAGTGTTGGAGTAAATGTCAGTTGGCTTTTCATAGCCGAGCATTCAGAGGTCAAGACAGCAAGTGCGTGAGAGAGAGAGAAAATATCGAAACACACAGTCACGCGTGTTAATGAGTTCCGAGAGCCGAACTGTTATCCAACGATTAGCCGGCTACTGTCTGAACCCCCACCCCCAACAAGCAATATGCTACCCACATGTGGTCAAATATTTCAGCACTGTTTTTGCACTGCTCTGAGACAAGCAAGACTACTTAATAAACATATACATTTTTAAAATGTTATTTTTTATTAACCCTGCGTTATAATTGTATAAAAGCCCCTTAGATATTAATTTAGAATGACATCTACTACTGTGCAAGGAAATGTTATGGCCCTGCCAGTTTTTTTATTTAGAGATCTGCAAGTATTTTCACTTTCTTCACCAGTTTTCTTACCATTTTGTATAATTGTGTTATTAGCCTACCAGTTGGTGTAACTGTAATGTTAATTCTCTTGAGAAGAGTTTGGCTCTTCACTATTACAATATTAAAAACGTTCAAATGCATTCATGAATTAAATCGCTTTAGCCGACATGTTGCGGTTCATCTGATGAAGGATTGACCCCACATCTCCATGTCGCCTGGCTTGCGCCCGACCGGCTCATCCCCCCTTTCCCTGTTAGGCATGGCCGCATGGCGCACCCCATTTCCCCGTTACACATGTCCGCATGGCACACCCCCAATATCAAGGTGCACATGGGCGTATTTATATAATGAAATTGAATTCGGAGGGCAGAAATGATTAAATATTAAAATATTCGAGTTTTAAGAATTGTGTTCAATTATTTGTGACATTGTGGCATTTAAAGCCTATTGAAGTTAGAAGCAATAGGATTTGAAGCAATAGCCTACCCACGTGTGGTCAACTATTTCAGCACCGTTTCGCGCTGCTCTGAGACAAGCATGGGGACTGGTCTTGATAAATCAATGAGATTTTTATTTGCACTGAATCTCCCTGTTTGGGTATTGGTTAGACTGCAATTAGGTTGTGGACATGTTAGGATTATTTGCTCTTAGTACTAACGGAAGCCCCGAGGGTTTCATTTTTCTTGGAATAGAAACACCATAATAATGATCAAATTAATGAAGCTACATTTCTTTAAATCAATTCTCTAATACAGCCAATATTGAAGACTGTCAAATGCTTCTCAAAGATACCCTCTGGTGGTCAAACTAGCATTGATGGCAACAATGGCTGACAATTACATAACGTGCCATAGAATTCTGCGGCAGCCCACAAGGTGTGCTGCAGTATGACAAAACTTTTACAGGACTACTGTAGTAGAAAACATGGAATGAAAATAGGAGAATGCCTCTTCGATGTTTGCAATAAGCGCAATTCTATCCCAGTTGCATGCATAAAGTTAATGCAGGAATGCCTGCTCACAGAACTGCTTCAAATGTAGTTTGATTATGAACTGAGGGGGCACTTCGGGGATTTTAGTGTCTCTAATGCAAGCAACTTGTAACGGCGTTCTTCGTTTGTCGAAAGAGAGTCGGACCGAAATGCAGCGTGGTGGTTAATCATGATCTTTAATAAAGAAAACGGCGATACATGAAATAAATAAATAAATACGAAAACAACAAACGGAACGTGAAACCTATTACAGCCTATCTGGTGAACACTACACAGAGACAGGAACAATCACCCACGAAAGACAAAGCGAACTCAGGCTACCTAAATACGGTTCCCAATCAGAGGCAACGAGAAGCACCTGACTGATCAAGAACCGCCTCAGGCAGCCAAGCCCAACTAGACACACCCCTAAACCTAGCAATCCCAAATCCTAAAAAACCCCAATACGAAACACAACACGTAAACCCATGTCACACCCTGGCCTGACCAAAATATATAACGAAAACACAAAACACTAAGACCAAGGCGTGACCGAACCCACCCCAAGGTGCGGACTCCCGGACGCGCCTCAAAACCATAGGGAGGGTCCGGGTGGGCGTCTGTCATTGGTGGCGGCTCCGGCTCGGGACGTGGACCCCACTTCATTAATGTCCTAGTTCCTCCCCTTCGCGTCCTGGGATAATCCACCCTCGCCGCCGACCATGGCCTAATAGTCCTCACCCAGAACCCCACAGAACTAAGGAGCAGCTCGTGACTGAGGGGCATCTCGGGACTGAGGGGCAGCTCGGGACTGAGGGGCAGCTCGGGACTGAGGGGCAGCTCGGGACTGAGGGACAGCTCGGGACTGAGGCAGCTCGGGACTGAGGGGCAGCTCGGGACTGAGGGGCAGCTCGGGACTGAGGGGCAGCCCGGAACTGAGGGGCAGCCCGGAACTGAGAGGCAGCCCAGAACTGAGGGGAAGCCCAGTACTGAGAGGAAGCCCAGTACTGAGAGGAAGCCCAGTACTGAGAGGAAGCCCAGTACTGAGATGAAGCTCAGGTAGGTAGTAGGCTCCGGTAGATCCTGGCTGGCTGGCGGATCTGGAAGATTCAGGTTGACTAGCAGATCTGGAAGATTCTGGTTGACTGGCGGATCTAGCTGCTCTATGCAGACTGACAGCTCTGACTGCTCCATGCAGGCTGACAGCTCCTTGCAGACTGGCAGCTCTTTGCAGACTGACAGCTCTGACTGCTCCATGCAGGCTGACTGCTCCATGCAGGCTGACAGCTCCTTGCAGACTGACAGCTCCTTGCAGACTGGCAGCTCCTTGCAGACTGACAGCTCTGACTGCTCCATGCAGGCTGACAGCTCCTTGCAGACTGGCAGCTCCTTGCAGACTGGCAGCTCCTTGCAGACTGGCAGCTCCTTGCAGACTGACAGCTCCTTGCAGACTGACATCTCTGGCTGCTTCATGCAGACTGACAGCTCCTTGCAGACTGGCAGCTCCTTGCAGACTGACAGCTCCTTGCAGACTGACAGCTCCTTGCAGACTGACAGCTCCTTGCAGACTGGCAGCTCCTTGCAGACTGACAGCTCCATGCAGGCTGACAGCTCCTTGCTGACTGACAGCTCCTTACAGACTGGCAGCTCCTTGCAGACTGGCAGCTCCTTGCAGACTGACAGCTCCTTGCAGACTGACAGCTCTGGCTGCTTCATGCAGACTGGCAGCTCCTTGCAGACTGGCAGCTCCTTGCAGACTGGCAGCTCCTTGCAGACTGGCAGCTCCTTGCAGACTGGCAGCTCCTTGCAGACTGACAGCTCCTTGCAGACTGGCAGCTCTTTGCAGACTGACAGCTCTGACTGTGCTGAACAGGCGGGAGACTCCGACAGAGCAGGAGGGAAGGAAGGCTCTGGCTGTGCTGAACAGGCGGGAGACTCCGACAGAGCAGGAGAGGCGAGGCGCACTGTAGGCCTGATGCGTGGTGCGGGCACTGGTGATACTGAAGCGAGGACACGCACAGGAAGCCTGGTGCGGGGAGCTGCTACCGGAGGACTGGTGTGTGGAGGTGGCACAGGATGTGCAAGGCTAGGGATGTGCACAGGAGGCCTGGTGCGTGAGGCTGGCACCAACTTCACCAGCCGACTAACACGCACCTCAGGACGAGTATGGAGCGCTAACTCAGGTGCCATCAAATCCCCGACACGATCCGTCGGACGAATATGATATCTATAGCACCAAGCTTGCAACTCCCTCATAACTCTCCACTCCACTTTCCCCATTAACTCCTTCACAGTCTCTGCTTCGCTCACCTCTAACACCGGCTCTGGTTCTGGTCTCCTCCTTGGCTCCTCACGATAAACAAGGAGAGTTGGCTCAGGTCCATCTCCTGACTCAGCCACTCTCCCTCTGAGCCCCCCCCCCCCAAAAAAATTTTGGGGTGACTCTCGGGTTTCGCTCTGTGCCGCCGTGTCTGTTTCTCCAACTCCATTCGCCTATAGCCTTCTTCGCACTGCTCCAGCGAATCCCATGCGGGCTCCTGCACTCTCTCTGGGTCGGCCGCCCACCTGTCGATTTCTTCCCACGTCGTATACTCCATGCTACATTCCTCCTTTCGCTTTTCCTGCAGTCGCTGCCTGTAACCACGCCGCTCGGTCCGTGTGTGGTGGGTGATTCTGTAACGGCGTTCTTCGTTTGTCGAAAGAGAGTCGGACCGAAATGCAGCGTGGTGGTTAATCATGATCTTTAATAAAGAAAACGGCGATACATTAAATAAATAAATAAATACGAAAACAACAAACGGAACGTGAAACCTATTACAGCCTATCTGGTGAACACTACACAGAGACAGGAACAATCACCCACGAAAGACAAAGCGAACTCAGGCTACCTAAATACGGTTCCCAATCAGAGGCAACGAGAAGCACCTGACTGATCAAGAACCGCCTCAGGCAGCCAAGCCCAACTAGACACACCCCTAAACCTAGCAATCCCAAATCCTAAAAATCCCCAATACGAAACACAACACGTAAACCCATGTCACACCCTGGCCTGACCAAAATATATAACGAAAACACAAAACACTAAGACCAAGGCGTGACAGAACCCCCTCCCAAGGTGCGGACTCCCGGACGCGCCTCAAAACCATAGGGAGGGTCCGGGTGGGCGTCTGTCATTGGTGGCGGCTCCGGCTCGGGACGTGAACCCCACTTCAATAATGTCCTAGTTCCTCCCCTTCGCGTCCTGGGATAATCCACCCTCGCCGCCGACCATGGCCTAATAGTCCTCACCCAGAACCCCACAGAACTAAGGAGCAGCTCGTGACTGAGGGGCATCTCGGGACTGAGGGGCAGCTCGGGACTGAGGGGCAGCTCGGGACTGAGGGGCAGCTCGGGACTGAGGGACAGCTCGGGACTGAGGCAGCTCGGGACTGAGGGGCAGCTCGGGACTGAGGGGCAGAAAACACAAAACACTAAGACCAAGGCGTGACACAACTGCACAATGATCACTTAAATCATCAGGGAAAATACCAACAGCCAAGTATTTATGCGGATTGCTAGTTAGAATAACATCAATAAGTGTTATCTTATTAACATCAGAATAGATATCTTTTGGATTGAGTCTTGTGACTACATTTATAATTTGAGTAAAATTCAGTGTTTGCGCAGTCCTCTTAAAGCCTCAAAGATTGGAAATAACCAGTCCCAGTTTAAATCGCCCAGTATTGCACAGTCCTCATGGCATCGGAGTTTGGAGATAACCAGTCCCAGTTTAAATCGCCCAGTATTGCACAGTCCTCATGGCATCGGAGTTTGGAGATAACCAGTCCCAGTTTAAATCGCCCAGTATTGCACAGTCCTCATGGCATCGGAGTTTGGAGATAACCAGTCCCAGTTTAAATCACCCATAAGGACCATGTGATTTTTTTCCCCCAACCACACATCAGTTCGGCCGGAGAATGCAGGGATTCTACTTTTGCAGATGAGGAGGTCTATAATATCCTATTAAATCTAAGTTAACAGCTTTCGATAATTGCCGTTTCAATGTTAAAAAAATCTAACTGTTTTGCCGTAGATAAAGACCTTATTTCAGTAAACCATTGTGTCTTTAATATAGTATATAGTGAAGTAAAAGTAAAAGTTGTCAAATATAAATAATAAAGTAAAGTACAGATACCCCCAAAAACTACTTAAGTAGTACTTTAAATATTTTTACTTTAGTAATTTACACCACTGGTTACATTTACAATGAACAACACAGAAGCTTTTCGGCATGTTTTTTTATTTCTGTATAACAAAAAATGTACGATGAAGTTGACTCTTTTACAATGGGGGTGAATATAAAATAATGTTTGTTTTCCCCAATTCCTGGGTGTGGTCGAAGGGAATTCCTTATTATTACTTCAATATCGACTCGGACTATCTCAACAAAGACAGTACAGTATGAAGATAAGCAGAAACTGCTTCTCCAATAGAAATCCCCAATCACTCTTGTAGGCGATGTCATGGCAACATTGGCTAGCTAAGCTCATGCGCAGAAACACATCAACGGGTCAAACGTCATCTCACGCCTAACTGTGCATGTGCAGGCTGTCAAATCAAATCAAATCTCACGCCTAACTGTGCATGTGCAGGCTGTCAAATCAAATCTCACGCCTAACTGTGCATGTGAAGGCTGTCAAATCAAATCAAATCTCACGCCTAACTGTGCATGTGCAGGCTGTCAAATCAAATCAAATCTCACGCCTAACTGTGCATGTGAAGGCTGTCAAATCAAATCAAATCTCACGCCTAACTGTGCATGTGCAGGCTGTCAAATCAAATCTCACGCCTAACTGTGCATGTGCAGGCTGTCAAATCAAATCTCACGCCTAACTGTGCATGTGCAGGCTGTCAAATCAAAGGCAATCCTTCGATATAAAGTTGTTTTAATGAAAATGAAAACATGTCAGTTTGTCACTTTCACGAGGTCTGAGTAAAAAAACATGTTCAACTACTTAAGACATTGGCTCGAACCCCGGGCTAGTCTGCTCAGTCTGTGTGAAGTCTTGCGATGTTGCGTCTCTGGGTTTAGAAACTCTGATTTCAACCTTCAATATGCAGCTGGATTTACTGCGGAGTTGCTCAGTGGTTGTTGGAAATAATATGAATATTTTCCATGACACCATGTGAAGCCTTGAAAATAGAATTATAACAAAGTAAAAAACAAACATTTAGCTGTTAGCTAGGCATGTTGTTGTATTTTGAGTCTTAAAATCAAAGCAAGGTTTTGTGGTTGGAATTGCATTATGCACAGTTGAAGTCGGAAGTTTACATACACTTAGGTTGGAGTCATAAAAACGTGTTTTTCAACCACTCCACAAATTTCTTATTAACAAACTATAATTTTGGCAAGTTGGTTAGGACATCTACTTTGTGCATAACACAAGTATTTTTCCAACAATCGTTTACAGACAGAATATTTCACTTATAATTCACTGTATCACAATTCCAGTGGGTCAGAAGTTTACATACACTAAATTGACTGTGCCTTTAAACAGCTTTGAAAATTCCAGAAAATTATGTCCTGGCTTTAGAAGCTTCTGATGGGCTAATTGACATAATTTGAGTTAATTTCAGGTGTACCTGTGGATGTATTTGAAGGCCTACCTTCAAACTCAGTGCCTCTTTGCTTGACATCATGGGAAAATCTAAATAAATCTGCCAAAAAATTGTAGACCTCCACAAGTCTGGTTCATTTCCAAATGCCTGAGCGTACCATGTTCATCTGTACAAACCATAGTACACAAGTATTAACACCATGGGACCACACAGCCGTCATACCGCTCAGGAAGGAGACGCATTCTGTCTCCTTGAGATGAACGTACGTTGGTGCAAAAAGTGCAAATCAATCCCAGAACAACAGCAAAGGACCTTGTGAAGATGCTGGAAGAAAACGGTACAAAACTATTTATATCCACAGTAAAAACGAGTCCTATCGACATAACCTGAAAGGCCGCTCAGCAAGGAGGAAGCCACTGCTCCAAAACCGCCATAAAAAAGCCAGACTACGGTTTGCAACTGCACATGGGGACAAAGATCATACTTTTTGGAGAAATGTCCTCTGGTCTGATCAAACAAAATAGAACTGTTTGGCCATAATGACCATCGCTATGTTTGGAGGAAAAAGGGGGAGGCTTGCAAGCCAAAGAACACCATCCCAACCGTGAAACACGGGGGTAGCAGCATCATGTTGTGGGGGTGCTTTGCTGCAGGAGGGACTGGTGCACTTCACAAAATAGATGGCATCATTAGTGTCACGAACCGGCTCAACGCCCGTAACAAAGGGAGACAACGTGGAGATAAGGAGTAACAAAATATATATTTATTAACTAAAGCAACTAAGGAAAATATACAATGGTGTGTGTGTAATCAGTAATCAGTAGTGTAAGTGAGTGTTTTGCATGAATGTGATAATGCAGGGTGTTGAAAGGTGCCAAAGCAAACAAACAAAAGGCCACCAAGAACCACAACACAATCTACAAAGGTGTCTGCATGGAGAGAGTCTCCCCCATGAATGGGGAAGTGGTGTATTTATCCTGGGAGACACCGGGCCCAGGTGTTTCCCATAAAGCTGACGACCCTCCCAACTCCGCCCACCAGCATCCTAATAAGGAAATAACAGAGAGAGAATACAGCAGACAGAGTGGGAGGGTCGTCACATCCCCCCCCATAAAACCGGGGACCAACAAGGACCCCGGAACAAAATACCAGCCTAAGTTCCAAATTGACACAGCTTCTGCGCCACAAATTGACGAGGGGTTATGTGTTCACACCTCCACCTGCACCAACCAACCTCCTCCCCAGACCTCAGCAACCTTTGTGCATAGGAAGCAATATTTAAGAGGAAAGAAGAACACACGACCAGGAGGGAACAGACAGGAAAGATAGAACATGACAACCCGAAACAATGGTCAGTCACGTAAACATTTAGGAACAGGGCGCACGAGAGAGCGCATCAGCAATCACGTTTTCAGTCCCCCGGATGTGCCTCACATCGAGATGGAATGATTGTAAAAATAAACACCATCGCATTATCCTCTGGTTTGGACACATCATGGACCTCAAAAAAGTGAGGGGGTTATGGTCGGTGTAGACCACAATGGGCACAACCCCCGACCCGACATACACTTCGAAGTGTTGTAGCGCCCAAATGAGTGCTAGCGCTTCCTTTTCAATAACCGAATAGTTCAACTGATAATCGTTAAACTTTTTGGAAAAGAAACTAACAGGCCTCTCAATCCCAGACACATCTGCTTGCAGCAAAACTGCACCTGCCCCCACATGACTAGCATCCACCTGCAAGGTAAATGACAAATCCACGCGAGGAGCAGCCAGCACCGGAGTTGAGGTCAGCAACCTCTTTGCATCTTCAAAAGCGTGTTGACAACGAGTAGACCAAACGTAAACAGCCTTAGCTTTCAGCATATCTGTCAAGGGAGCGACCACAGTAGAGAAGTTCCTACAAAAACTACGGTAATACCCAATCATGCCCAAGAAACGCATCAGTTCCTTTTTAGTAGTTGGTGGTGGAAAAGCATCAATAGCCACCACTTTAGCCCGAACAGGACGCACTTCACCCTGCCCAACCACTTTTCCAAGGTATGTAACGGTCGCCTGAGCAAACTCACATTTAGCCAGATTGATTGTGAGGCGACCCGCAGCCAGACGTTCGAACAAGGCTTGAATACGGGACAGATGTTCTTCCCAAGTATCTGCATATATTACTACATCGTCCAAATAAACAGCGCACCCGGTCAGACCGGCGACAACCCTGTTCATAAGTCGCTGAAAAGTGGCAGGTGCATTGCGCAGACCGAAACTCATAACCGAATACGAGTACAGACCAAAGGGTGTAATAAAGGCAGAGATTTCACGTGCCCTACTCGTCAGTGGCACCTGCCAATAGCCTTTTAACAGGTCAAATTTGCTCACAAACTTAGCTGCACCGACTTGATCAACACAGTCCTCCATCCGAGGAAGAGGAAATGAATCTGGCTTTGTGACACCGTTTACCTTACGGTAGTCCGTACAAAAACGGTTTGTTCCATCCGGTTTACTGACCAAGATACAGGGAGAAGCACAACTGGAGAAAGAAGGCTCTGCTATCTTACTCTCCAGCATGTACTTGACCTCAGCATCCAGACAACGTAGTTTCTCTGAAGAAACTCTATAGAACCGCTGACGAATGGGGTCAGCACCTCCAATGTCAATATCATGTTCTATTAAGTTTGTACGTGTAGGTGTATCAGAAAACAAACCTGGAAATCTCTGAATAAGACCAACCATCTCTTTCCGCCCATCAACAGGTAGGTGAGTGAGAAGACTGTCTAAAATATCCAGTGTTTCTGAATTTTTCAATCTACCCTGCAATATACAATCGTCAGGACCAGGAACATCTTCCTCCTCATGCACAGAACTAGCAGGACAAGAACACAAGGAAACAACGGTATCAGCCAAAAGAACAGGTTTACCGTCCTCTGTAGAATCCCACTGTTCAGTCTCAGAGGAACGTGCATAATAAGGTTTTAACAGATTTACATGGCACAGCTGGTGTGCTTTCCTCCGTTCTGGAGTGGCAACTAGATAATTTTGCTCAGTGTACTGGCGCACCACTGTATATGGACCTTGAAACTTGGCTTGAAAAGGAGAACCAACAATTGGCAGCAGAGCAAGAACCTGGTCACCTGGAATAAAGTGACGAGGCTCAGTTCGGCGATCAAATATGCCCTTCATCCTCTCCTGTGAAGATGATAACTTCTCTTTAGCCATTTCACCAGCGGCGTACAGTCGTCGCCGGAAATCACACACATATGATAATAGGGACTGAGGAGGCTCGGGAGACTTCCAGTCATCCTGGAGAACAGATAAAAGTCCACGCACCCTATGTCCAAACACAAGGTCATTTGGACTGAAACCTGTGCTCTCCTGTGAAACTTCCCTAGCGGCTAACAGTAACCAAGGCAACCCCTCCTCCCAATCCTTATCCATCTCAGTACAATAAGCTCTCAACAAAGACTTAAGTGTTTGATGGAAACGTTCCAGTGCTCCTTGACTTTGCGCGTGATAGGCGCTAGACAAATTGTGTTTAATATGGAGCTGTTGAAGAACCTGACTAAACAGATTAGAGGTAAAATTAGATCCTTGATCACTCTGAATGACCTTAGGGATTCCAAACAATGAGAGAAACTGAGTCAAAGCTTTTAACACCGATTTAGTCGTGATAGATCGGAGAGGATAGGCAGCAGGAAACCTAGTGGTCTGACACATCACAGTGAACAGGTAACTGCTACCCTTTTTAGAACGAGGCAGAGGGCCCACACAGTCAATAATCAGATACTCAAAAGGTTGGCTGAGTACAGGAATAGGAAACAATGGTACTGGTTTAATAGCTTGATTAGGCTTACCAGTTAATTGACAGGTGTGACAAGTTTTGATAAAATCAGAAACATCCCTCTTTAATCTAGGCCAAAAGAAATGTCTTAATATGCGATTGTAGGTTTTCCTCACCCCCATATGTCCAGCAACATCGCTGTGAGAAGTTTCCAACACCAACTCACGAAGCTTAACTGGTACAACAACCTGACTAATTGCCTCCCCCAGAAAACAACTATCATGAGACAACCACTTTCTCATCAGGACATCCTCTTGGAGAAAATAGCCATGGGCGACATCTCCCAACTGTTCTACAGGCACAATTTGATCACGCAACTCTTCCAATGTGGGGTCATCCCGTTGCGCATTGATTAGATCTGACCGGGTTACAGATAACGGTATAACAGGGAAAACAGTGACATACTTTGTATTATTATCATTAGTCGGCGCAGTAACCAGTTCGCCACGGCTCATAGAACGTGTCACTGCACACGCAGAGAACACCTCTGGGAAACTCTGTACATTCTCATCAGGAATCCCAACAAATGACGGCTTAGTGGAAACCACGAGAGATGGAAACACGACTGGCCATACACGCTCACCAGCCAAGTTATTCCCAAGGATAACGTCGATACCCTCAATAGGCAACGAAGGACGCACCCCCACAACAACTTCACCCTTCACCAGCCCACAATCCAACATCAGTTTATGCAATGGAACTGACAGAGTGTTCAAACCTATTCCCCTAATTAGAACACTATTCCCCGAATCAGTCTCAGCAGAAAAGGGTAACACAGACTCCAACACAAATGATTCAGAGGCACCTGTGTCTCTCAGGATCTTCACTGGCACTAGGTCTTTACTTCCTAACATAGACACAAAACCTTCCGTAATGAAAGGTAAATAGTCTGGATCAATATGGACTTTCACATTCTCCTGGGCTTGAGAAAATGAGTCATGAGTGAACTGATGTGGAACAGGTGCAGCTAACGCGGTAGGCTTAGATTTAGCATAAGCACCCTTTGACCTGAGAAGTGGACATTCGTTTTTCCAATGACCTGAACCTTGACAGTAGTGACACTCCTGCCCAAAGTCAGCTTTACCATGGGAGTCAGGCTCAACCCTAGTTGAATAGAACTCTGCCCGTGAACCAAAGTGTCTCGGTGAGCGAAGCCCAAATCTATCCGAACGCCCCCACTCTTTCCGAATACGGGGCTCTACAAAGGCACTTTTGTGAGTCAACACATACTCGTCCGCCAAAACCGCAGCTTCAGCAACATTCTTTACTTTCTGTTCGTTAATATACGTGGCAATACGATCAGGAATTGTGTCCTTAAATTGCTCTAACATAATCAGATCACACAGCCCTTGGAAAGTCACAACTGCAGATGCGGAACACCAGCGATTAAACTGTAAAGATAACTGTCGCGCAAACTCAACATGAGTCTGCTTATCATCCCTTTTTAAAGTTCTAAATCGTTGGCGGTAAGCCTCAGGGACCAGTTCATAAATCTGTAACACAGCTGTTTTAACTTTATCATAACTGGTACTGTCTAGTGCACTAAGAGCTGAATATGCTTCCTGTGCTTTACCAGTCAGCACACACTGCAACATTAAAGTGCGGTCAGAATCAGGCCAACTCCTAGCGTCAGCAACCCGCTCAAACAACGAAAAGAATGTCTCGGGGTCCTTTTCATTAAACTGAGGCAATAACCGTAAGTTCCCAACAATATCAAATGTCTCTGGGGCACGACCAAAAGCAGAACTACCCCTAGGTAAATCTGGGTCACCTTCCCAAAACAAACTCTCCCCTGAGATCTTTCCTTCCCTAACCAACTCTATACGTTCTTGTTGCAACTTGATTTTAGCACGCTCCATATCTTGTTTAAATGCCAATTCCTTTTCATATTTTACACGATCATGCTCTAGCTTCTCACGATCATGCTGCCGATCATGCTCTCTCTTCTCACGATCATGCTCTCTTTTCTCACGATCATGCTCCAGCTGTAACAAAAGCAGTTCTTTCTGCTGTTCAAAAAGAAGGCTACTAGGGCTAACCGATGGAATGGCCATTGTAACGTTATGGGGAGATGGCAAATCCTCAGCAGAGGCTGGCCCAGTGGTAACTTCAAGAATACCACTCTCCATCAGATTGGCTTTCAATATCAACCTAATAGAATTCTTTAGACGTTTATCACTAATCTCAACCTTGTAGTGTTCCGCGACCTTCAACAGCTGTTCTTTAGTACCTAAATCTAACAATTCCTCTGATGGAGAGCAAATGAACTTATCTACATAAGACGCCATAATCACAAAAAAAAAAAAAAATGGACAATCACCCTGAGCACCACAGAAGAGAGATGAGATATGGAGCTTCCCCAAAACCTACAATAACTCAACCCTAGTCTTCGTGCAGATTTGCGGTGGGAATTTACGCACTGTAGCCCGCTGGCAAGGAAAAACTCCCCAGCATGCTGGCAAATTCCACCAAGCCACGGATGTGCCCCCGAGACAACTGCTCAGTCCACAGACACCACACAAAAATAACAAACATTAACCATGCCCAACATATTCCAAAAAATGAAACACGTCGCTAAACCTATCAGGGGAAAAAGGCTATAGCTCCGGGTAGCAAGTTGCACTACCCTACACAAATCTCCTACCGAGGTACACAGCCGATTTACTCACCACCTCAGACTGACTTCCCAACAGAAAGTAGAACAAAATTTCAGGCTAGGCAGGGCCTGGAAACTAACCATTCTCTCTCCAACGCAGCACACAAACCAAACAAAGACAACCAATACTGGGCCTATCAAACTCAATATGTAAACCAAACACGTACCTCCACGGTCTCCCAAACCAATAGTTCAAATATCCCGGATGAGCCCCCACTTGTCACGAACCGGCTCAACGCCCGTAACAAAGGGAGACAACGTGGAGATAAGGAGTAACAAAATATATATTTATTAACTAAAGCAACTAAGGAAAATATACAATGGTGTGTGTGTAATCAGTAATCAGTAGTGTAAGTGAGTGTTTTGCATGAATGTGATAATGCAGGGTGTTGAAAGGTGCCAAAGCAAACAAACAAAAGGCCACCAAGAACCACAACACAATCTACAAAGGTGTCTGCATGGAGAGAGTCTCCCCCATGAATGGGGAAGTGGTGTATTTATCCTGGGAGACACCGGGCCCAGGTGTTTCCCATAAAGCTGACGACCCTCCCAACTCCGCCCACCAGCATCCTAATAAGGAAATAACAGAGAGAGAATACAGCAGACAGAGTGGGAGGGTCGTCACATTAGCAAGGAAAATTATGTGTATATATTGAAGCAACATCTCAAGACATCATTCAGGAAGTTAAAGCTTGGTCGCAAATGGGTCTTCCAAATGGACAATGACCCCAAGCATATTTCCAAAGTTGTGGCAAAATGGCTTAAGGACAACAAAGTCAAAGTATTGGAGTGGCCATCAAAAGGCCTGACCTCAATCCGATATAACATTTGTGGGCAGAACTGAAAAAGCGTGTAGGAGCAAGGAGGCCTACAAACCTGACTCAGTTACACCAGCTCTGTCAGGAGGAATGGGCCAAAATTCACCCTACTTATTGTGGGAAGGTTGTGAAAGGCTTCCCAAACGTTTGACCCAAGTTAAACAATTTAAAGGCAATGCTAGCAAATACTAATTGAGTGTATGTAAACTTCTGACCCACTGGGAATGTGATGAAAGAAATAAAAGCTGAAATAATTCTCTCTCCTATTATTCTGACATTTCACATTCTTAAAATAAAGTGGTGATCCTAATTGACCTAATATATAATTTTTTTACTAGGATTAAATGTCAGGAATGGTGAAAAACTGAGTTTAAATATATTTGGTGCATGTAAACTTCCGACTTCAACTGTATTTAGTTTGAGATTTAAACCTGAGCTAGTAACTTTTGACGGACTGATTTAGTTTGGACAAACAAAAAATGGCAACCGTATACCAAGGTGTTCTGTGGAGAGTAAAAAGTTAGAGTTCCAATATTTGGATAATTGTTGTGATTGGAGGATAGCTGTGAGGGTGATCGAATCAGGATTTACTCGTATGTTCTCCTTGAGCTCATTAATTATAGAATGTTCTATTATTAGCATTGCTACTACTAACATTGCTACCACTACTATTTCACAACCAAGCAAGCACATATTTTCCTCAGTAAATGTCATTTTTTTGTTTAATTAAATTTGGTAGTAGCTTGGTAGATAAACATAATATTTTTTACATGTAGTGGTGTAGCTAACTACTTGAACTAGTACACAATTTCATCAGCTGTTGTATAATATGATATAAAACACAGGGAAATGGGTAGTTCTAGTGTAGCTTAACTTCTTCAAGTGTGAAGTAATTGGTCGACTCTATTTTCAAAGTAGCTTCCCTGTCACGTTCATCATAAACAGGAGACCAAGGCGCAGCATGATAAGAATACATTCTTCTTTAATGAAAGAGCAACACTGAACAAAGTATACAACACAACCGTGCCGCTATCGGCCACAAATGCTGACAGGCAACTACACATAGACAATAACCCAAAAAAACGAAATGGAAAATGGCAACCTAAATAGGATCCCCAATCAGAGACAACGATAAACAGCTGTCTCTGATTGGGAACCATTTCAGGCCACCATAGACCTACATATACCTAGACATACCAAACCCCATAGAATTACAAAAAACCCTAGACAAGACAAAAACACACATACCACCCTCGTCACACCCTGACCTAACCAAAATAATAAAGAAAACAAACACTGAAATTACTAATTGGGTTTCTGTTACAGACAATATACTCCCCCCTGGGATCCATAGATATCCATTTGGTTTCAAAATTCCTGAGGGGTAAGTGGAAATTCAAGCCAAATTCATGGTCATAGCTACAGATTGGACATATTGTTTTACGTGGTATGTAACACTGTTTTATATTACAGAAGCATGCCATCATCCTTCAAGGGTCCACATGGCAAGATAGTGTACAAACTGGAAGCCAAGCTGGTTAGGGGTTGGCTAAAGACACGCGACTTGGTGAAGGAAATCACCTTTGTCTCCAAGGCTGACTTGAACCATATCCTACTAATGGTGTGTAATCTGTGCTACCATAAAACTTCAATTAATAGCCCATGTGTTTATTTGCTTCGATCACTAAACACAACTGCCGCTTATTAGAGACAGGCTTTTATTTGAGCCAGATATCTATTTCCTTATTAGAGACAGGCTTTTATTTGAGCCAAATATCTATTTCCTTATTAGAGACAGGCTTTTATTTGAGCCAGATATCTATTTCCTTATTAGAGACAGGCTTTTATTTGAGCCAAATATCTATTTCCTTATTAGAGACAGGCTTTTATTTGAGCCAAATATCTATTTCCTTATTAGAGACAGGCTTTTATTTGAGCCAGATATCTATTTCCTTATTAGAGACAGGCTTTTATTTGAGCCAGATATCTATTTCCTTAATGAGGACAGCTTTTGCTCAATAGAATGTTGAAGACAGCCACTCTGTTTGTGGCCAGTATAAAGATTATAATAACAATTCCATCACAGATCAGACTTGCTAAGACTAGGCTGCCTATCATACAGCCCCGATTTCACGCTTCAGCATCATTATCTCACTTGTTGCGCCTCGTTGTGCCTTGTATCTCCGGTAGTTGAGCCGACCATATCAAATGACACTGCTGTCTCATCCATGGCAATGATGTTGCTCTCCTTTATCTTATTTTGGGTAATATTTACGGTACTCACTGAAGTTCATTCATAAACAATTCATTTAGAGCCTGTGTTTATTTGAAACAGGCGTTTATTTGCTGAAATGTGTGCCGATGCCGTCAATTAAAAGGGACAGGTGGATATTTGAGCCTCAGCGTTTAATTGAAGTTTTATGGTAATCTAGTCCATTTGATTATAGGATGGATGGATGGACGGTGTTATTCATCACATATGTGTGAAAGTGGATGGTTGGATGTACAGATCCCGGTTTGGTTTCCTTGTGTCATACTAGTATAGAACATAATGTAATTTCCTCATCCTGCGTTCCAGTCTCCTCAGCATGGTGTGAAGAACAAGTCAGTTGGTATATTCACCTCAGGGCATATCACCATGGATGTCCACGTTGAAAGGATGGGTTATATGCCAGGTAATGTATATCCCAGGTACTGTAATGTAGCAACATGAAAATGACTATGAAAGTGTCTCTCATAAGTGTCCTGATTACACAAATAACTTTCACATGCAAGGCTTAGTCGATATTTGTAATGCTTCAACATAGCTGTACAGGACCTGTGCCAATGCACTGTTGTGTTGGTTATTTGAAATCTCAGACTGTCTTTAATTTTGTGGTGGCTTTTTCCACTCCAGGTGAGACTGTGAATATCTGTGCAAACATCAAGAACAACTCCTCCCGTGACCTTAAGCCCAAATTCTGTCTGAAGCAGAAAATGGCTTTCTTTGCTTCTGGCAACACAAAGATAGCAAAGCAGACAGTCTGCAAAGTAGTCAGAGAACCTATCCCGTCCAACACCCGACAAAGTGTTGCTGGGTCATTGAAGATACCTGCTGACCAGGACTTGTCCATCCTGAACTGTAACATCATAAGAGTAGAGTACATACTAAAGGTACATCCAAGTGTCTGGACAATCACTTCATATTCTGAGTATTAAACAGAAAAGTAACGCTTTAACTATAAGCTTTATGCTCAAGTGATGCATATTAACTTGACATTCACAGTCACACACACACACACAGATCTCCCATTGACGTCAGTGCAAAAAGCCAGGTCAGACATGTGCATCTCGAGTTACGATTTGGCTAAAGAGATTTTTATTAATTCCCAATACTCCTCCATAACATGCTGTTTGTTTTAAAGGTATACTTGGATGTTCCTCTTGCCACAGACCCTGAAGTCAAGTTTCCATTGGCTATTATCCCTTCCTGCTTTCGGTCTGACCTATCACCAGACAGACGTGTCAGGTTTGAAGAATTCGGGAAAGGTGGTCCAAGCAACAGTGACTTCCCTTGTGATACAGCCTTTGGACCATATCCTCCTGTCTCGTGTCCAGGAGGAGGCCTATATCCGCCTGCCCTGCCAGTGTACCCTGAACCTGCAGCCGTGGGAGGAAGTTATCCCCCTGACCCACAGCCAACATACCCATACCCAACTCACTTGATGATGCATCTACCTCCAACTGCTCTACCATTTCATACACCACCGACTGCCCCGATGATGCTTTCACACCCCTCTCCTCAAGAGATAGACCAACCCCCATCGTATTGTTCGCTCTTTCCTCCATCAGCACCTGAAACATCACCCTGATACACCATAAACACTCATCTTTGACAGAAGTTTCACAGCTGATTCACTCCCAGTGTCATGGTTGCACATGTAACAGTTTAGCTTCCGTCCCTCTCCTCGCCCCTCACCTGGGCTAGAACCAGGGACCCTCTGCACACATAGACAACTGACACCCACGAAGCATCGTTACCCATCGCGCCACGGCCCTTGCAGAGCAAGGGGTACAACTCCTTCAGGTCTCAGAGCGAGTGACGTCACTCAGTTTTTTACTGTAATATACACCTGCTTTTGAGTTCTGTCTTCCAGGATTTGTGTCTGATACAACATTTTTTTAACTATGTAATGTAATGCTCAGATCACTCATATGGTGCCTTCTTGACTGCCTTTATGAATTATTTTTTTTGACTCCAGGTTTGCCTGGAGCCACAGCAAGAAAAAGAAAAGGAGAGCAGCACACCCTAGGTGCTCAAGTGCAATCATTTTATAACCAATGTTTCGACAGACAAGCTGTCTTCATCAGGGTATAATGACACACAGGTGTGTGTAATTATGGCCGGGTGTGGCTTGATGTCATTGGTTGATTTACAGATCTAAATAGAACATATAAAAAACATGAATGGATACCATACGATCATAGATACAATGTGGCTACATAGGCCTACAAACATTTACAATGAAATGCAAAATCTCAATAATCACAAGAATGGCTTCAAATCAAAGTCTACTTTGAGACCGAAGGGAGCAAGGTTTTTAAATAAGAAATCCAGGCAGCCTCGCGTTGTAACAATAAATTGTCAAGGTCACTCACTCTCCTAGGGATATAGGGAAGTGATGAAATTGACTGGTTCGCTCTATTTCGTCCCTTCTCTATATTGGCATCGAACACGTCACCCTCCCTATGAGATGGGGTGAACTTGACAATTTATTGGGGGGGGAGACCTTGACAACGTTGGTTATTCAATTATTGCATCTGAGCTCCTAGAGAGTGCAGCTCTCCTTTTCTTTTTAAAGTGTTCTCCTCCGCTAGCCAACACCTCGCCTAAACAGGTGTGCGTTTCTTTCGCCTCCAGATTACCACCACAGTGCCCTTATTTTGGCCATGCAAAATGTATGCATCATTAATTACTCAGTATTGTTGTGATCTAAGCCCATGTACCAGGACACCTTGCTAACACATATTATGTACAAATGATGTATTCACTGAGATATAATACAGTATTGCACTACTACTGCCATTGTTGTTTAACTAATTAAATATATCACAGGAGGCATTGGCCTACCATTATTTCATTTATTTATTTAAGGTTCGTTTGATATTGCATTGTTTCTATTCTATTGTTCTACAGGCCAGGAGGGCAGACTCCTGTTACCTATCACATTCTTTGTTCACAGTTTGTTTATGTCAGACATTTTCAGGACTGTTTCATGTTAGCCTTCCAATCATCATTATTAGATCAATATTCGTTTGCTGTTAGTTTTGCAGGCATATGACCTACTCCACAGTTACTAAATTAACATAAATGGAAATTATAAATTGTAGCTGTTTGTGCCATTTCATTTTGTGGTTAGCCAGTGATGCATATACCGTTAACCAGTTCTGATTGGACGCATGAAGCTCTGTTCACACACCCCTCGCCCCTGTGGGGAACACATCTCGACTCCAACGCACATATTTAGGCTGTTGCCACGGGAGACATTGCAGAACCACTTGTCATGGGGAACAGGTTTTGGGGTCCCTGCGTTTTCATACTCGTTTTCCACGGTAAGAACTTGTCAGAAAGTTACTAGCTATCTGTATGTAGTTAATGGGGAAATGTGTTGTTTTTGTCCTTTATTTTTCTATACTAGAAAATATTATAAGCTACCTAGTTTTCTGGTTTATACTTAATAATATTGTTTGTAGATAGCAAACTTAGCTTGTTTGCGAACGTTACAGTAGTGTGCATGCATCTACATTTGTTTTTAGCTAGCTAGCTACTATACAGTAGTTACTGTAGCAGCTCAAAAGTTAGCTTTACAAGTATAAAGTAATCAACAACCAAAAAAGTATAAAGAAATCTATTAAAAAATAAGTTAAATTGCATTTTAGTGCGAGTAGGCTTGTTGTAACGCAATAATTCAGCGTTTAGTTACTGTCTCGACTTCAGAGTAACGTTACAGATGGTTCCGCCTCCATCACTCGGTCCATCACTCGGTCTCGTCATGCGTTCTCAAACCGCCCTCTACCGGCGTCCTAAAGTGATAAACCCAGTCTTTATTTTATTTAACTAAGCAAGTCCGTTAAGAATGAACTCTTATTTACAATGACGGCCTACACCGGACGACGCTGGGCAAATTGTGCGCCGCCCTATGGGACTCCCAATCACGGCCGGTTGTGATACAGCCTAGAATCGAACCAGGACGTCTGTAGTGACGCCTCAAGCACTGAGAAGCAGTGCCTTAGGCCACTGGGACGCAATTCTGGACGAGGCTAACGAGTTTTGAGTGAAAATTACAATTTAGTGCCTGGAAATACGATGACATTGCTAAAATAGTCAAATATTTGGTAGGAAACCATTTTGCCAGCATCTTCATGTCGTTAAATGTACTTTAGACAGGTGGCAATGTTGTCATTAGCTAGCAAACAAATAGCTAGAATGAGAACGTTAGCTACTTAGCTAAAATCCGGTGTCCTCCCTTCAATCTTAGCTAAAGTTATACTGCATCAAAATTTAGTCTAACGACATCAAAATGATGACAAGTTTTTCCTATGAATTGTTTGCATCCCATTTAATGTCGTTGTATTTCCAAGCCACTGTAAATGCTCTTTTGATGAAGTCTTCATCAGTGCTCAATAATGATGCATTGAGTATAATGCTCAGTTGGTCATCTGTACAAAACGAACGTTCAAAACAATATTGTGAACAAACATGCAACCAATGAATAGCTACCAAAACACAACATGGGGATAATCCCTCCACTGGCCAGGACATTGTTATTTAACCAGCTCATATTACAAAATTGTCTAGTTTATAACATGACCCTACACCTTATAGCCAACCTCATCCGACCTGGACACATTTGTTTGTCCAAGGTGCTTTTTTCCTTTCATAGGCTAATTCATTGTAATGTTATATTATACTGTTTTCTCCCATAGAGGCGGCTGGCTTTAGCATCAGGAATGAGCTGCTGGGTAAGTGTGTGCAGGTCCAGGATGGGCATCCCGGGAGCAGGGTGGTGCTGGGGGAGTGCATCCCTGGTTCAGCGCTGCAGGAGTGGCAGTGGCTCCCTGAGCGCCTAGCCTTGAGCAGCTGGCTCACAGGAGAGTGTCTGAGTGGCCAGGAGCATGATCTGAGTGTCAGACTGCACCACTGTGACCCTGGGAATGAGGAGGGAGCTGGGGCTGCAGGTGGCGAGGTGGGCAGGGAGGGCCAGGCATGGGCCTGCTCTAAGAAGGGCCACCTCACACTGCAAGGAAAGGGGCTTCACCTCAGCGCTCCTCACGTGTCCTCTAAGTCGTCTAAGGTCTTCCTCTCCAAAGAGCGTAGACAGGCCAGCAAGTGGAGAACGCTGGGCAACCATACTGTCTGTGGGAATAGAGCCAGCCATCACCACCACCATCGCCACAGGTCCACACAAACTGCTGCTCTGCCCTCCTCAACAAGTTCCCCTTCCAATACAAACAGCCAAGCACAGTCGAGTAAGAAGAACCGTCCCATCATAGGGTCCCATCATAGAGAAGGGATGTGCCTTATGTCATCCTTCAGTAGCTTTCATTATAGAGCTCATTCATTTTCATCATACTGGGATATTTCACTTCACTATTTCACACCATTTTCATCAGTCTTACATTTCCTCGCTGTCAAGGGCTGAATTACATTAACACAATTGTACTTGTAGGCTACATGTCTTGGGTCATAGTCACTATTATTTCCATTGTCTCCTATGCAGTGCCTACCAAACAACGTCTAACAAGTTATTCTGTCAGTATTGGTTCTACCGATCTATCTTTTGCCATAGAAATACAGTACCAGTCAAAAGTTTGGATACACCTACTCATTCCAGAGTTTTTCTTTATTTTTACAGTTTTCTACATTGTAGAATGATAATGAAAACATCAAAACTATGAAATAACACATATGGAATCATGTAGTTACCAAAAAGTGATAAACAAATCAAAATATATTTGAAATTCTTCAAAGTTTCCAACCTTTGCCTTGATGACAGCTTTGCACATTCTTGGCATTCTCTCAACCAGCTTCATGAGGTAGTCACGTGGAATGCATTTCACTTAACATGTGTGCCTTGTTAAAAGTTAATTTGTGGAATTTTATTTCCTTCTTAATGTGTTTGAGCCAATCAGTTGTGTTGTGACAAGGTATGAATGGTATACAGAATATAGCCCTATTTGGTAAAAGACCACGTCCATATTATGGCAAGAACTGCTCAAATAAGCAAAGAGAAACGAAAGTCCATCATTACTTGAAGACATTAAGGTCAGTCAATCTGGAAAATTTCAATAACTTTCAAAGTTTCTTCAAGTACAGTCGCAAAAATCATCAAGCGCTATGATGAAACTGCTTCTCATGAGGACCACCACAGGAAAGGAAGACCGAGAATTTCCTCTGCTGCAGAGGATAAGTTCATTAGAGTTACCAGCCTCAGAAATTGCAGCACAAATAAATGTTTCACAGAGTTCAAGTAACAGACACATCTCAAGATCAACTGTTCAGAGGACACTGCGTGAATCAGGACTTCATGGTTGAGTTGCTGCAAATAAAACACTACTTAAGGACACCAATAATAAGAAGAGACTTGCTTGGGCCTAGAAACACAAGAAATGGACATTAGACTGGTGGTAATCTGTCATTTGGTCTGATAAGTAGATGATGGATGATCTCCGCATGTGTGGATCCCACCGTGAAGCATGGAAGAGGTGGTGTGGGGGTGCTTTGCTGGTGCCACTGTCAAAGATTTATTTGGAATTCAAGGCACACTGAACCAGCATGGCTACCACAGCACTCTGCAGCGATATCCCATCTGGTTTGTGCTTAATGGGAATATAATTTTTTTTTCAACAGGACAATGACCCAACACACCTCCAGGCTGTGTAAGGCTATTTGACCAAGAAGAAGAGTGATGTCGTGCTGCATCAGAGACCTGGCCTCCACAATCAACCAACCTCAACCCAATTGAGATGGTTTGGAATGAGTTGGACCACAGAGTGAAGGAAAAGCAGCCAACAAGTGCTCAGCGTATGTGGGAATTCCTTCAAGACCAAGTGAAGCTGGTTGAGAGAATGCCAAGACTGTGCAAAGCTGTCATCAAGGCAAGGGGCGACTACTCTCAAATATAAAATTATTTAGATTTGTTTAACACTTTTTTTGGTTACTACATGATTCCATATGTGTTACAGTGGGGCAAAAAAGTATTTAGTCAGCCAGCAATTGTGCAAGTTCACTTAAAAAGATGAAAGAGGCCTGTAATAAATGTTTTAAATTAATTTATTTGCAAATTATGGTGGAAAATAAGTATTTGGTCAATAACAAAAGTTTATCTCAATACTTTGTTATATACCCTTTGTTGGCAATGACAGAGGTCAAAAGTCTTCAAGGGTATTTCACTGTTGCTGGTATTTTGGCCCATTCCTCCATGCAGATCTCCTCTAGAGCAGAGGTGTTTTGGGGCTGTTGCTGGGCAGCACAGACTTAACTCCCTCCAAATATTTTCTATGGGGTTGAGATCTGGAGACTGGCTAGGCCACTCCAGGACCTTGAAATGCTTCTTATGAAGCCACTCCTTCGTTACCCGGGCGGTGTGTTTGGGATCATTGTCATGCTGAAAGAACCAGCCACGTTTCATCTTCAATGCCCTTGCTGATGGAAGGAGGTTTTTCACTCAAAATCTCACGATAACATGGCCTCATTCATTCTTTCCTTTACACGGCTCAGTCGTCCTGGTCCCTTTGCAGAAAAACAGCCCCAAAGCATGATGGTTCCACCCCCATGCTTCACAGTAGGTATGGTGTTCTTTGGATGCAACTCAGCATTCTTTGTCCTCCAAACACGACGAGTTGAATTTTTACCAAAAAGTTATATTTTGGTTTCATCTGACCATATGACATTCTCCCAATCTTCTGGATCATCCAAATGCTCTCTACCAAACTTCAGACGGGCCTGGACATGTACTGGCTTAAACAGGGGGACACGTCTGGCACTGCAGGATTTGAGTCCCTCGCGGCGTAGTGTGTTACTGATGGTAGGCTTTGTTACTTTGGTACCAGCTCTCTGCAGGTCATTCACTAGGTCCCCCCCGTGTGGTTCTGGGATTTTTGCTCTCGTTCTTGTGATCATTTTGACCCCATGGGGTGAGATCTTGCGTGGAGCCCCAGATCGAGGGAGATTATCAGTGGTCTTGTATGTCTTCCATTTCCTAATAATTGCTCCCACAGTTGATTTCTTCAAACCAAGCTGCTTACCTATTGCAGATTCAGTCTTCCCAGCCTACAATTTTGTTTCTGGTGTCCTTTGACAGCTCTTTGGTCTTGGCCATAGTGGAGTTTGGAGTGTGACTGTTTGAGGTTGTGGACAGGTGTCTTTTATACTGATATCAAGTTCTAATAGGTGCCATTAATACAGGTAACGAGTGGAGGACAGAGGAGCCTCTTAAAGAAGAAGTTACAGGTCTGTGAGAGCCAGAAATCTTGCTTGTTTGTAGGAGACCAAATAATTATTTTCCACCATAATTTGCAAATAAATTCATTAAAAATCCTACAATGTGATTTTTCTGGAGAAAAAAAATCTCATTTTTGTCTGTCATAGTTGAAGTGTACCTATGATGAAAATTACAGGCCTCTCATCTTTTTAAGTGGGAGAACTTGCACAATTGGTGGCTGACTAAATACTTTTTTGCCCCACTGTATTTTGTAGTTTTGATGTCTTCACTTTTATTCTACAAGGTAGAAAATAGTACAAATAAAGAAAAACCCTTGAATGAGTACTGTAGGTATGTCCAAACTATTTTATTTTAATTTTACCCCTTTTTTCTCACTAATTTCATGGTATCCAATTGTTTTAGTAGCTACTATCTTGTCTCATCTCTACAATTCCCGTACGGGCTCGGGAGAGACGAAGATTGAAAGCCATGTGTCCTCCGATACACAACCCAACCAAGCCGCACTGCTTCTTAATACAGCGCGCATCCAACCCGGAAGCCAGCCGCACCAATGTGTCGGAGGAAACACCGTGCACCTGGCAACCCTGGTTAGCGCGCACTGCGCCCGGCCCGCCACAGGAGTCGCTGGTGCGCGATGAGACAAGGATATCCCTACCGGCCAAGCCCTCCCTAACCCGGATGACGCTAGGCCAATTGTGCGTCGCCCCACAGACCTCCCGGTCGTGGCCGGTTACGACAGAGCCTGGGCGCGAACCCAGGGTCTCTGGTGGCACAGCTGGCGCTGTGTGTGTCCAAACTTTTGATTGGTACTGTACATTGTAACAAATAAAATGTATCTGATTTGAGAATACCTTGGTTTGGTCAGTGTCTTAGGCTTAACAGTGGGTGATCCAAATGGCATCTCAGCGTGGTCATATACCACTAGTTCCATCAGGGATTGCATTTCCACTGTCCTTGCTGGCTAAATCTCATTCAGCTAAATTCCCTCCAATCAATAGGGTCCTAATGTGGGCTGGTTGCCAGCAAGTCCAAAACTCTTCACTTGGGGCTCCTCCCTACGCCAGTCCTATGGGGCACTAGTTTAAACTTATGTGTATGTCTTTTGATTCAATCTGATGGTCCTCAGTTAAGTATTTTGGTCTGGCTTTGTTGAGATGGCATATTAATTGATGAACAGATGAATAAAACAAAGGGGCTATGGCTTTGAGATAATAACTAGGGTATTACTCCTGTGTTATTACACTCTAATGCTGATGTGATGTCCCCCCCCTCCAGTTCCCGGGGATGATGTTGTTTCCCCTAACACTACTGGAATGGACCTTGGGACAGAGCACTCTCATCTGGTTGAAAGCACCATGGGCCCCTCAATGACATTCTTCAACGCTGAGTATGGTGAGTTGGGAAACCTATTGCCGGAGGGGTGTGGAAGAAAGACTGACTGCCTTCAAAACAAACCCAGGGTCAAAACACATCTCTCTGCCCCGATGGGCTCTGACTTCCGGCGCCGACAGAGATGGCCGCCTCGCTTCACGTTCCGTAGGAAACTATGCAGTTTTTTTTTACGTGTTATTTCTTACATTAGTACCCCAGGTCATCTTAGGTTTTATTATATACAGTCGGGAGGAACTACTGAATATAAGATCAGCGTCAACTCACCATCAGTACGACCAAGAATATGTTTTTCGCGACGCGGATCCTGTGTTCTGCCTTACAAACAGGACAACGGAGTGGATCCCATGCAGCGACCCAAAAAAGCGACTCCGAAAAAGAGGGAAACGAGGCGGTCTTCTGGTCAGACTCCGGAGACGGGCACACCGTGCACCACTCCCTAGCATTCTTCTTGCCAATGTCCAGTCTCTTGACAACAAGGTTGATGAAATCTGAGCAAGGGTAGCATTCCAGAGGGGCATCAGAGACTAACGTTCTTTGCTTCACGGAAACATGGCTCACTGGAGAGACGCTATCCGAGGCGGTGCAGCCAACGGGTTTCTCCACGCATAGCGCCGACAGAAACAAACATCTTTCTGGTAAGAAGAGGGGCGGGGGCGTATGCCTTATGGCTAACGAGACATGGTGTGATGAAAGAAACATACAGGAACTCAAATCCTTCTGTTCACCTGATTTAGAATTCCTCACAATCAAATGTAGACCGCATTATCTACCAAGAGAATTCTCTTCGATTATAATCACAGCCGGATATATGCCCCCCCAAGCAGACACATCGATGGCTCTGAACTAACTTTATTTAACTCTTTGCAAACTGGAAACCATTTATCCGGAGGCTACATTCATTGTAGCTGGGGATTTTAACAAGGCTAATCTGAAAACAAGACTCCCTAAATTTTATCAGCATATCGATTGCGCAACCAGGGGTGGAAAGACCTTGGATCATTGTTACTCTAACTTCCGCGACGCATATAAGGCCCTGCCCCGTCCCCCTTTCGGAAAAGCTGACCACGACTCCATTTTGTTGATCCCTGCCTACAGACAGAAACTAAAACAAGAGGCTCCCACGCTGAGGTCTGTCCAACGCTGGTCCGACCAAGCTGACTCCACACTCCAAGACTGCTTCCATCACGTGGACTGGGATATGTTTCGTATTGCGTCAGATAACAATATTGACAAATACGCTGATTCGGTGTGCGAGTTCATTAGAACGTGCGTTGAAGATGTCGTTCCCATAGCAACGATTAAAACATTTCCTAACCAGAAACCGTGGATTGATGGCAGCATTCGCGTGAAACTGAAAGCGCAAACCACTGCTTTTAATCAGGGCAAGGTGTCTGGTAACATGACCGATTACAAACAGTGCAGCTATTCCCTCCGCAAGGCTATCAAACAAGCTAAGCGTCAGTACAGAGACAAAGTAGAATCTCAATTCAACGGCTCAGACACAAGAGGCATGTGGCAGGGTCTACAGTCAATCACGGACTACAGGAAGAAATCCAGCCCAGTCACGGACCAGGATATCTTGCTCCCAGGCAGACTAAATAACGTTTTTGCCCGCTTTGAGGACAATACAGTGCCACTGACACGGCCTGCAACGAAAACATGCGGTCTCTCCTTCACTGCAGCCGAGGTGAGTAAGACATTTAAACGTGTTAACCCTCGCAAGGCTGCAGGCCCAGACGGCATCCCCAGCCGCCCCCTCAGAGCATGCGCAGACCAGCTGGCCGGTGTGTTTACGGACGTATTCAATCAATCCCTATACCAGTCTGCTGTTCCCACATGCTTCAAGAGGGCCACCATTGTTCCTGTTCCCAAGAAAGCTAAGGTAACTGAGCTAAACGAGCACTCACTTCCGTCATCATGAAGTGCTTTGAGAGACTAGTCAAGGACCATATCACCTCCACCCTACCTGACACCCTAGACCCACTCCAATTTGCTTACCGCCCAAATAGGTCCACAGACGATGCAATCTCAACCACACTGCACACTGCCCTAACCCATCTGGACAAGAGGAATACCTATGTGAGAATGCTGTTCATCGACTACAGCTCGGCATTCAACACCATAGTACCCTCCAAGCTTGTCATCAAGCTCGAGACCCTGGGTCTCGACCCCGCCCTGTGCAACTGGGTACTGGACTTCCTGACGGGCCGCCCCCAGGTGGTGAGGGTAGGCAACAACATCTCCTCCCCGCTGATCCTCAACACTGGGGCCCCACAAGAGTGCGTTCTGAGCCCTCTCCTGTACTCCCTGTTCACCCACGACTGCGTGGCCACGCACGCCTCCAACTCAATCATCAAGTTTGCGGACGACACAACAGTGGTAGGCTTGATTACCAACAACGACGAGACGGCCTACAGGGAGGAGGTGAGGGCCCTCGGAGTGTGGTGTCAAGAAAATAACCTCACACTCAACGTCAACAAAACTAAGGAGATGATTGTGGACTTCAGGAAACAGCAGAGGGAACACCCCCCTTTCCACATCGATGGAACAGTAGTGGAGAGGGTAGCAAGTTTTAAGTTCCTCGGCATACACATCACAGACAAACTGAATTGGTCCACTCACACAACCTTAGGAGGCTGAAGAAATTCGGCTTGTCACCAAAAGCACTCACAAACTTCTACAGATGCACAATCGAGAGCATCCTGGCGGGCTGTATCACCGCCTGGTACGGCAACTGCTCCGCCCTCAACCGTAAGGCTCTCCAGAGGGTAGTGAGGTCTGCACAACGCATCACCGGGGGCAAACTACCTGCCCTCCAGGACACCTACACCACCCGATGTTACAGGAAGGCCATAAAGATCATCAAGGACATCAACCACCCGAGCCACTGCCTGTTCACCCCGCTATCATCCAGAAGGCGAGGTCAGTACAGGTGCATCAAAGCTGGGATCGAGAGCTTCTATCTCAAGGCTATCAGACTGTTAAACAACCACCAGTAACATTGAGTGGCTGCTGCCAACACACTGACACTGACACTGACTCAACTCCAGCCACTTTAATAATGGGAATTGATGGGAAATGATGTAAATATATCACTAGCCACTTTAAACAATGCTACCTTATATAATGTTACTTACCCTACATTATTCATCTCATATGCATACGTATATACTGTACTCTATCATCGACTGCATCCTTATGTAATACATGTATCACTAGCCACTTTAACTATGCCACTTTGTTTACATACTCATCTCATATGTATATACTGTACTCGATACCATCTACTGTATCTTGCCTATGCTGCTCTGTACCATCACTCATTCATATATCCTTATGTACATATTCTTTATCCCCTTACACTGTGTATAAGACAGTAGTTTTGGAATTGTTAGTTAGATTACTTGTTCGTTATTACTGCATTGTCGGAACTAGAAGCACAAGCATTTCGCTACACTCGCATTAACATCTGCTAACCATGTGTATGTGACAAATAAAATTTGATTTGATTTCTACTCTGTGCCTTGTCTACCACATGGTGGCGTTAGAGGAGAGGAAAACTTCCATAGGAATCTGTAGAGTGGGTGTATTAATGTCTAATCCCACTCAGATAATTCCAGTTTCTAAAGACCTTTTATATGACGTTCTAGAGGTTTGCTAGAGTTTGAATGTGGAAAGTGTTTGTTTACTCTGAACTGTCGATTATGGGAGTTTCTCCATCTCTCTTTGTGTGTTACAGGGTTTGGCTGGAAAGTGACCATGCTGGTGCTGAGCTCCCTGGCTCTGGTGCTGGGGACTGTCATGCTCTTACTCAACATCCACCACAACAGGTGGGTGCTTATAGTTCTCCTATTTCACACATGTACAAGTATCTATTAATACACGTATGAATTTGATTTATTTTTTTATTTTTTTTGCATATCCCACCCTCCCTGAGAGAAGTAAGGTTAAGAGCCTTGCTTAAGGGCAAATTGCAATAATTTTTTTCACCATGTCGACCCGGGGCATTTGAACCAGCGACCTTTCGGTTAATGTCCCAACGTTCTAACTGCTAGGCTAAGCTGCACACTGCTGTCTCCCCACTGTACCACTATTGGTCTGCTGACACGGGGCCTAGAGGGAAATACAGCCTCCCAGTAATACCATAAACATACATTTTGGATCCAGTATTATGCCTACTACATTCAAGAATGATCACATTTCCCCACTGAATCTGAATTATGCTCCAAAGATCCTGTGGTTAGGAAGATTTTTTTTCTCAAATGACAACCCAGAACTACAACTTCATCACATACTACAAATTAATGATTTCCCTCTCCCAGGAAGAAGAAAGTAGTGTGTGTGCTGAAGTCGTACACTCCTACAGGGCTTGTGAGTCAGCCGGGGTCCCCTGTGCTCAGCGAGAGAGCCCCCCTCACTCAGCACCCCATGAGGCCGGCCCACTCTCCCTCGCTACAGCGGGGAGAGATCTTGATCAAGTGGAAGGATGGTACCGTCACCCCGCTGTTCGACAACAACAGTTACCTGACTGACTGAAGTGTGTGTGTGTGTGTGTGTCTTTGTACTTGTAGGTAGAAAGAGAAGCAAAGGGAATCTGAAAATCTATTTAAGAATCTGAGAGGTGCACAGTGAACACACACATTTCAATGCATTTCAATATAACATTTTACAAGTGTGCTGATGTGAGTCAGCATAACGGTTATGTTACACTTTTAACACAGGAACGTTCGGAAAAATATGCACATCCATCTTATCAGGTGCAGAGCAAAAGAAACTATCAAAGAAAAAAGGTATGTCTGCAACTCTGGTATGCTCCCATGGTGATTTAATCAGACAACGGTTAGATCCGAGTTGGATCTTTGTCAGGTCACATTTTCAACCCACACATTTCATGGAATGTCTGGAAATCCCTCACTTCCCTTAGAAGTATCTGGCCTAACTGAGATGAAAGGTAGCAATGAAGTCCTGCCAGTAGATATAGCTGGACCTGGTTGAAGGACCGTTATGGAATATTCCAAACCCCTGATGAACTAGACAAACAGGCTTTCCCTCTAACTAAGTACTCGTCAAAAGTTTGGACACACCTACTCATTCAAGGGTTTGTCTTTATTTTTTTTTAACAATTTTCTACATTGTATAATAATAGTGAAGACATCAAAACTATGAAATAACATGGAATCATGTAGTAACGAAAGTGTTAAACAAATTAAAATACATTTTATATTTGAGATTCTTCAAAGTAGCCACCCTTTGCGTTTATGACAGCTTTGCAGATTCTTGGCATTCTCTCAACCAGCTTCACCTGGAATGCTTTTCTAACAGTCTTGAAGGAGTTCCCACATATGCTGAGCACTTGTTGGCTGCTTTTCCTTCACTCTGCGGTCCAACTCTTCCCAAACCATCTCAATTGGGTTGATGTCGGGGGATTGTGGAGTCCAGGTCATCTGATGCAGCACTCCATCACTCTCCTTCTTGGTCAAATTGCCCTTACACAGCCTGGAGGTGTGTTGGGTCATTGTCCTGTTGAAAAACGCATGATAGTCCCACTAAGAGCAAACCAGATGGGATGTCATATCGCTGCAGAATGCTGTGGTAGACATGCTGGTTAAGTGTGCCTTGAATTCTACATAAATCACAGTGTCCCCAGCAAAGCACCCCGACACCATCACACCTCCTCCTCCATGCTTCACGGTAGGAACCACACATGCAGAGATCATTCGTTCACCTACTCTGCTTCTCACAAAGAAACGGCGGTTGGAACCAAAAATCTCAAATTGGGACTCATCAGACCAATGGACAGATTTCCACCTGTCTCATGTCCATTGCTCGTGTTTCTTGGCCCAATCAAGTCTCTTCTTATTAGTAGTAGTGGTTTCTTTGCAGCAATTTGACCATGAAGGCCTGATTAATGCAGTATCCTCTGAACAGTTGATGTTGAGGTGTGTCTGTTACTTTAACACTCTGAAGCATTTATGGGCTGCAATATCTAATGAACTTGTCCTCTGCAGCAGAGGTAACTCTGGGTCTTTCTTACCTTTGGCGGTCCTTATGAGAGCTTCATCTTAGAGCTTTATAGTTTTTGCAACTGCACTTGAAGAAACATAAAAATTTCTTGAAGTTTTCCAGATTGACTGACCTTAATGTCTTCAAGTAATGATGGACTTTTGTTTCTCTTTGCTTATTTGAGATGTTCTTGCCATAATATGGACAAAGCCCTATTTGGTAAAAGACCATCTTCTGTATACCACCCCTACCTTGTCACAACACAACAGATTGGCTCAAACGCATTAAGAAGGAAAGAAATTCCACAAATAAATTTTTAACAAGGAACACCTGTTAATTTAAATGTATTCCACGTGACTACCTCATAAAGCTGGTTGAGAGAATGCCAAGAGTGCAAAGCTGTCATCAAGGCAAAGGTTGGAAACTTTGAAGCATCTCAAATATAAAATATATTTTGATTTGTTTAACATTTTTTTGGTTACTACATGATTCCAAATGTGTTATTTCATAGTTTTGATCTCTTCACTATTATTCTACAATGTAGAAAATAGTAAAAAATAAAGAAAATCCTTTGAATGAGTAGGTGTGTCCAAACTTTGGACTGGTACTGTATGTCCATGTGCTTCCAGCAGGTGTGAGAAAGCAGTGGATTGTACATACTGTAGTCGTAACATGTTCAAGGTGAGTCCTGAGGTATTTGTAGCATTGCTATGATATCAATTGCTAGTGTTTTGAGGTGTCAACAATGTTGTCAATCTACTATAGCCAAATGAGAATAGAAGAGAATAATCATAGTTTTTGCAATGATAACAGTATATTTTCAGAGCTAGTATAATGACAGCTTTTGTATGGAAGATATGATGTGAAATTACATTTTAAATTGGTGAAATGTGGAAAAGTAACAAAATATTTTTGTGTCTGAATTATGGATATTGTACTTGCTCACTAATATAGGAAGTGTTGACAGCTACTGTGCAACGTTTTGATATTTTGATGCATAGAGCCTTACTGGTCCGATACTGATTTCAATCTTTTAAGGGACACATCTAACCGATACTGATATCTGCCGATATACTGTTTTACAGTGGGGAAGTTAAAAAGTCCCAAGAAATATGTTTCAAATGTTGATTTCTTAAATTGTGACAGTAATGACATCATGAGCCAGCATCATACCACCCTGCATCCCACTGCTGGCTTGCCTCTGAAACGAAGGGTGTTTTCACACTAGGTCCCTTTAAGTTAATTTTTGAAGAACTAAGTGCAGTTCGCTTAATTATTTTGTTCAGTGTGAACACTCCAAAGGAACTCAGACCCCTCAAAAGCATAACAGTGGGAAGTAGGTGTGCTGCAACTCCCCCTAAAAAAAATAAGAAATCCTAAATATATATATATACGTTTCTCTCACAAAAGTGGTGCACTAGGCCTTTATTACTCCCCTGTTAGTGGACTGATATAGCTGTCTGTGGCACAAGCCCAAAAGAAATCTGCAACCAAATCCACATTGAAATGTGAGTTATAGATCTATCATTCTCATTGAAAGCAAGTCTAAGAGGCGGTAGATCTGTTGTGTGTGTGCGTTATTTCTATGCTTCCCGTTCTTAGGTTTTGGTTTTGTACACCAGCTGAAAATACAATATTTTTGGTTATGAGAAAATATATTTCACAGCGGTTTTATATGGTGCAATGATTCTCTACACTAGCTTGTTTTGTCACATAAACTGAAATGAAGAGAACTATTACAATTTTAGCAACCAGGAAATGGGGAGCAATTTCTGCGTAATGCATCTTTAAATTTAGGGTTAGGTTCAATGGCCTATATAAACCCTGGATTTCTGACGCAATGTATTGTCCATTGAGAGGCTTTGAAGCCTCCGGTCGGCCACATTGGCACTACCCAGTAGGAGCAGTCCTCCGTAGGAATGAATGGAATTCTATAGTATTTCAATTAAATGTTTCAAGGACAAAATTACATTAGTACTCTCAAAAAATATATACTTTAAGAAAAAGGCTTTTATTTATTTATATATATATATATATATATAAAAATTGCTCACAATATAATAAATGTCAAAAATTAGTGTAGACTTTAATAAATGCATTTCTATAGCTTCCAAAATCTTTTTTTAAATTGAGGAGTACCAAGATGACTGCGCAGTGGCTTCAATACAGCGCCCCCTGTCAGTCATACAGGATTTATGCACATTATTGGTAAGGATCCCGGATAACATTAACCACAAAATGAATGCTAGCTCTTAAAGGGGCAGTAGCCTACATTGAGTGTACTATTTTCAAATACAGCATTATTCTGCTATTCTGTTACCGATCTATAATATTTACATGTTAATATGATCTTTTGATTACAAATGTCTCATCTTTAGGCCTCCTGAGGTCTAAGGCACTGCATCGCTGTGCTGAGGCTTCACTACAGACTCGGGATCAAATCTAAGCTCTGTCACACCCGGCCGTGACCGGGAGACCCATGAGGCGGCACACAATTGGCCCAGCATCTTCTGGGTTGGGGGAAGGTTTGGCCGGCCGGGATGTCCTTCTCTCATCATGCTCTAGCGACTCCTTTGGCGGGCCGGGCACCTGCTAGCTGACTTCGGTTGGACGGTGTTTCCGCCGACACATTGGTGTGGCTGGCTTCTGGGCTAAGCAAGCAGTGTGTCAAGCAGTGTGGGTTGACATGGCTCTCCTGAGTTTGTAGTAGAGTTGCAGTGATGAGACAAGACTGTAACTACCAATTGGATGCCACAAAAAAAGTGTTAAAAGTAATAAAAAAATATTTCTCTTTTTTTTTTTTAAAGGTGCTACCCCTAGAATTTCTCCCCCATGTGGAAGCTAGGTGAATTGCAAGAGCACTAGACTGCATTCAAAATAAATCTCCCCCGCAAACCATTTCCATCATGGCCACCTAATCATCCCCAGCTTCCAATTGGCTTATCCACCCCTCTCCTCCCCCTGTAGCTGTCCCCCAGTCAACTTACCTGTTAAAATAAGGGTTGAATGAGAATGGCTGCAATAAACATGAAATACATTTTTTCATCAAATGTATCGAATATCGATGGAATTATCAGCCGATGTCAATATACCGGTAAAAATCAATATACCAATAACGGCCGACAATATCGGTGAATATATATATATTAGTCATGTTCTAGAGTAAATTCATTTGGGTGGTCAAACTTATCACAGTGCCAGTCAAAAGTTTGGACACACCTACTCATTTAAGGGTTTTTCTTTTAACTATTTTAATACATTGTAGAATAATAGTGACGACATCAATACTATGAAATAACACATCAGGAATGATGTAGTAACCAAAAAAGTGTTAAACAAATCAAAATATATTTGAGATTCTGTAATGTAGCCACCCTTTGCCTTGATGACAGCTTTGCACACTCTTGGAATTCTCTCAACAATTTATTTCCTTCTTAATGCATTTGAGCCAATCAGTTGTGTTGTGACAAGGTAGGAGTGGTATACAGAAGATAGGCCTATTTGATAAAAGGCCAAGTAAATATTATGGCAAGAACAGCTCAAATAGCAAAGAGAAATCACAGTTCATCATTACTTTAAGACATGAAGGTCAGTCAATCTGGAAAATGTCAAGAACTTTGCTAATGACACTGATTTATTTAGAGTTCAAGGCACACTTAATCAGCATGGCTACCACCGCATTCTGCAGCGATACCATCTGGTTTCAGCTTAGTGGGACCGTCATTTGTTTTTCAACAGGACAATGACCCAACACACCTCCAGGCTGTGTAAGGGCTATTTAACCAAGAAGGAGAGTGATGGAGTGCTGCATCAGATGGCCTGGCCTCCACAATCACCTGACCTCAACCCAAATGAGATGGTTTGGGTTGAGTTGGACCTCAGAGTGAAGGAAAAGCAGCCAACAAGTGCTCAGAACACCTTCAAGACTGTTGGAAAATAATTCCAGATGAAGCTGGTTGAGATAATGCCAAGAGTGTGCAAAGCTGTCATCAAGGCAAAGGGTGGCTACTTTGAAGAATCTCAAATTTAAAATAAACTTTTTTGGTTACTACATGATTCCATGTGCATTATTTCATAGTTTTGATGTCTCTATTATTCTACAATGTAGAAAATAGTAAAAATGAAGAAAAACCCTTGAATGAGTAGGTGTGTCCAAACTTTTGACTGGTACTGTAAATATAGGTTAGGGCAGGCTCTCACCACATGTGGGTGTGATGACATGCTGTAACGCCCTCAAAAAGTATACGAACGTCTGGTTCCAAATTCTCAAACTTTTCTATGCCGCCCAGGGAAAAACATGGCTATTGTGAGTAGGATTCTGTTGGAACTTGCAATCCAACTCCTCTGACTATCATTGTTATGATGCCAATACTCATGAATACCTAAATATTAATCATTTGGTGGGTGCTTACATTTGTCCTGTTTCACAGCATGTGATCCCAACTCCCTGAGACATCCTCGGAGAGTGGGGTCATTGGCCTCCCATTATCAACAGTGACCCTGGTAAGCACCTTGTCGGCTCTGGGATTTGAACGATCAACCCGACCACTGCTCTAACCACTCGGCCACCTAACCTGGTATTGATAGCAGCCACAAATTTTTCCACAATTTCATGACATAAATTTTATCTATTTTCTATCTATTATCAATCTAAACTATTTTTCCTGACAGTTTTTCCTGAGGCGGCAGGCATAGGTGCTAATGGTATAGAAACTCTTGAGTACAAGCATCAATCATACCTAGGAACACTACATGATTGAACATGCATGAAAACACCAAACCCCTTAGAAACACAACATGAATACAAACATGCACGCACAGTCAAATAATAACACCTGGGTTTTACGGGGATAACACTGCAGCTGAGCAGCCACTCCTTCATGACTGCTACTTCACAGCTTTCGTCTCTTGCCTGAAGCACATGCAAATGTGGAACCAGACTAGGTGTGTGAGAGGTTTTGCTGAGAAAGTGATTTCCGGCTATCCTCTGGTAAACCTTTGTGTTTGAGCCTCCTAACCGTAATAATAAAGTTTAAACATTTTGTTATCCTATTTATCGAATATCAGCGGAATTATCGGCAGATATCAATATATCGCTGTAAGGCCAATATCGGCCGATAATATCAGTGTAACGATATATCAGTTGGGCTCTATTAATGCACTTTATTTTTCAGAATTTTAATTATGGACTGCTACAGTACTGTAACTATTCTTATGACATTCCCTTACACATACTGTATAAAAATAGTGGATTACATATGTAAATATTATAAGACACTTTTTTTAGGTGATAACCTGAGGAGTTCATATATGTTTAACAACAATACAAGGTCTGTGGAGTTGACTTGTTGCTGTTTTGTGGATGATTGACACGAAAGTGGTAATTACATAGCCTGGGTGCCAGTCTGTAATACACTAGCTTTTGTGTCAGTCTGTTTTTGCTCTCTTGTAAACTCCTTATGGAATCATCATGACAAACAATGACAAGGAAGTAGAAAAAAGCTCAAACAGATCTGGGACCAGGCTATTAATAACAGATCCTACTAGAGGTGGCACCACAGGTCCCCAGAGTGGTATGAGAAAAAAATATTCTGGGGCCCATAGTTTTACCTAATCTGGTAACCTAACCAGGTGAAACTCCGGACCTTATATGGTATGATGTGATTAATCTTTTTAAAAAGGTTGAATATGGGTTTAGATAGGACCAGAGTTTTTCTAATCAGGTTACATTGTTTAAAATAAAAAAAACTGCCCTTGGGGAAGATGAAAATCCTGTTAAACCGCAGCAATCTTGTACTTGTTCATGTGAATTATGTTTTAAAGAAAGGACTAGGGAGATTCTTATACACAGAGAAAGCATGATTGGACACTGAAACTCACAGGGCTTGCTTTGTGCAGGTTTGCATCGTGTAGTCCTGCCCTATGCTACTGTAGACCTAATAAAACGTGAAATCAGTCTAACTTTTTCCTTCCAGTTGATAATTTTGGATATAAAAAGTCTAGGTGGCCCAGTCAGCCCAAGTTTGAATATAAACAACATTTGATCCCATTCACATTTTCTCACAAACAAATGGGCTATAATACACAACATTACTGCTTTGTCCACGGCGCATTGTAGGCTAGATCAGGGTTTCCCAAACCTGGTCCTGGGCCCCCCGGTGCACATTTTGTTTTTTGCCGTAGCACTACACAGCAGATTCAGCTAACCAACTCATTATCAAGCTTTGGTTTTTTGAATCAGCTGTGTTGTGCTAGGGGGGAAAATGGGACCTAGTTTGGGAAATCCGGTAGCAGCTAGAAGTGCTACACCAGGGCTGCCCAACCCTCTTCCTGGAGATCTACTGTCCTCTAGGTTTTCAGCCCAACCCTCTTCCTGGAGATCTACTGTCCTGTACGTTTTCAGCCCAACCCTCTTCCTGGAGATCTACTGTCCTGTAGGTTTTCAGCCCAACCCTCTTCCTGGAGATCTACTGTCCTGTAGGTTTTCAGCCCAACCCTCTTCCTGGAGATCTACTGTCCTGTAGGTTTTCAGTCCAACCCTAATTTAGCATATATGATTCAGCTAGTTAAGTTCTTGTTGAGCAGCTAATAAGAAGAATCAGGTGTGTTAAATTAGGGTTGGACTGAAAACCTGCAGGAAGGTAGATCTCCAGGAAGAGGGTTGGGCAGACCTGTGCTAGACTATGCAGCTGCTGTTGTTAGTTTTGCCTACAGTTGATTAGTCTGAAAGAAATGTCTCGTTTCCATGAAATACCGCATGTCAGATCGCTAATGTTAAGGCATATAGGCTGTTACATGTATGTACATTTATGTGAGTTTTTGCTTGTGTCTGTGGGGAGTGATGTGTTAACACGCTTGCTAAATAAATATCTGAGAAAGTGTTGAGCGCGCCTCCAGCTTTGTGCGTTGTGCCCTTGCCCACACGATCTGCGATTTCTGTGAATCTGATTGGTCAAGACACACAAAAATCCTGCAGCAGCACTCATATGTAAAGGACCGAGAATGTGCGCAAGTTGACAAATCATGAGGCAAGTCTGTCTAAAAAAACAGCACTTTGACCCTCTTAATGTCACGTTCGTCGTAACAATGAGACCAAGGCGCAGCGTGATTTGAATACATTCTTCTTTATTTATGAAGAACACGAAGAAACACTAAACAAAATAACAAAACGAACATGAAGCTGATAATAACGAGTGCTGACATGCAACTACACATAGACAATAACCCACAAAACCAAAATGGAAAAATGGCAACCTAAATAGGATCCCCAATCAGAGACAACGATAAACAGCTGTGGAACAGGGCGTACTGGACCCTGGAAGCGCACTGGAGGCCTGGTGCGTGGTGCCGGCACTGGTGGTACCGGGCTAGGGACACGCACCTCAGGGCGAGTGCGGGGAGGAGGAACAGGGCGTACTGGGCTCTGAAGGCACACAGGAAGCCTGGTGCGTGGTGTTGGCACTGGTGGTACCGGGCTGGGGACACGCACCTCAGGGTGAGTGCGGGGAGGAGGCACAGGATACACTGGACCGTGGATACGCATTGGAGATCCAGAACATAGAGCTGGCTCAATACGTCCTGGCTGGATGCCCATTCTAGCCCGGCAAATGCGAGGTGCTGGAATAGAGCGCACCGGGCTAGAATAGCACACTGGAGACACCGCGCATCTCTGCATAACACGGTGCCTGACCAGTTACACGCTCCCCACGGTAAGCACGAGGAGTTGGCTCAGCCAATCTCCTCGTGTGCCTCGCCCCCCCAAAAAATGCTCCATCTAATATCTCCTCCCAAGTCCATCTCACCAGTAAACTTACATCAGTATCTTCCTGCAAGACTATGAAATATCATCATCAATGGTAAGAATCAGAGAGTGTAGTCTCACCAGCATTTGGTTCATTGCTGAATTTGGTGTGTTTCTCAACATTCCTTGCTTAGAATGCATTTAGGTGCATCTAGAACTCCTTTTATGTGTGAATTTAGGACAAATTGTTCCAAGTTTCTCAGAGATATTGCACTGTGAGTAGTACTGGAAGTCCCGGTCCATGAACATGGCCAGCTTTCGCCACAACAACTGGCACCTGCCTGAGCAGGAGAAACAATGACTGTTCCACAAGCACATAGGTTCAAGGTGGAGTGTGAGGCGCAAGGTGGAGTTTTACAAGAAGTGTGTAAGCTCAGGAAACCAGTTCCTTTTCTGATAAAGAGAGAACCTGGAAACCATTCCGGGGGTGTTGGAGTTGGCTGCAGCTTCCTGTGAAACTGATATATTTTGTAGAAGTAAAATAGAATATGATACAATTCATAAGTATAGTAAGTTTGATAAGGGGAGGTTGTTATTTTAATTAAGATTTCTAAAAGTATAACGTGTTGTTTTTTGTGTGTGTTTGTGTACTTCCAGACATTGAACCCACAGAGGTAAGGAAGATACCTCGTCAGTTGTTCAACTGAAATGTGTCTTCCACATTTAACCCAACCCCTCTGAATCAGAGAGGTACAGGGGGCTGCCTTAATCGACATCCATGTCATCGGCACCTGGGGAATAGTGGGTTAACTGCCTTGCTCAGGGGAAGAACGACAGATTTTCACATTGTCAGCTCTGTGATTTGGTCCAGCAACTTTTCAGTAACTGGCCCAATGCTCCTACCCACCAGGCTACCTAGTCAGATTGATGATGTTTTATTTATGGAGCCTGGTATTTCCCAGGTTATTGTTAATTTTATTTCAATAAAAGTGTGTGTGTACGTACAGACATAGAAGCCGCAGAGGTATGGAACCTGGAACCTGCTATTACCCTGTGGCACGGAAATGTCCCAGCTCCCAGCAGGAGGGTTCTGTTTACTGCTCCATGTCGTTTGTTGTTTTAGGAGAGACTGGTGTCGAGGTTTTAGGCTTTAATATAGAATAATTAGTGTTAAGAAGAGGTACAGAGGAATGAGGGACTGGCTTAAAGCCATTAGCATTTGCCATAGAATTACAACATTATGTTAATCACATTACTTTTATATCAGAATGCATTTCCTATATTGGTATTCACACTGTTTTTCTTAGAGGCAACAGAATAGGTTTCTTAGAACTCTCATGTGTCTGTGTGAAGGGAGAGAAGGCTCTGAGATTTAACGTTGACATTAGATTTACGATGGCTTGGTGATAAGACAGCATTCCATTCCATGATTAGTGTCCGTGTGCCTGTCTGTCAGTACCAGGGAGACCCAATCTCCAGTTTTTTTAAGGAAAGGATCTAGTGTCTATGTTGCATTAGTATTTCTGTATAAGCAAGCAGTAAATGAACTAGAGACAGATATTTGGCGCCATGTAAATCCTGATGTCTGTTGCATGAGAGCAAAATGTACCTTTGTATAAATTCTCTCATCTGTGATTTGTCATGAACATCCAGGAGGATGGACTTTGATATAAAATGCTTTGGCTTAGTCCTGCTGGTTGGGCTCTCAACGAATCAACTACGGGAGGGTCGTTGACAAGCTCCATTACCTCAGTAATTAAATAATGAAGTTTGATTGTTTTTAAGAAATCTAAAAGGCTCCTTTTGATTAGAATAATAACATATTGTTTATTGGAATTGATGATTTGCGAAAGGATTACAGAAAGGGGAGTTCTCTGACCCCCAACATGTCATTATGTACTGTAAATGTTACAGCTGAGCTGGGAATGTGTACATCCTTTCACACGGAAGTAGGTATCATCTCCATCAACATCACCTCTTAAGCTTTCCTCCCCTGACCGTTGACCTGGTGGTGGAGAAAGTATAGTAATGCTTTAGGAATGCCCGCGTTCCCTTTTCTCTCCTGCTGTTTAAATATACCTTAATGAGAGGGCCAGGTGGATTCAAACTGCAGTAAAGAGCAGGCTGACGTTAACCTCCAACCCCCCTGACCACATGAACATGCACATGTTAAATGCATGGGAGTATATTTGTGTCAGTGTATTTAAGTATTTTCAAATACATGCAAATACTTTCCAAGTGTATTTCCAAATACATTCCATATTTTAACTACTTGTCCCCCCCAACCATTTTTTTTTTTAAATATTTACTTCAAAATGTATGTGACAGTAATTGAGATATTTTAAATAGTATTTGAACCCAGTTCTAGGTTCAAATACAAGGCTCATAGGGCTCTGGTCAAAAGTATGGAAATCCATGTCCTCTATATGACTTCAGTGGAAAATACACTGTATAGTATCTGAGCAGATACGGTACATTTCTTGGTTTGAATGGAAAATAATAGGTGCCTTGAAGCTGTTTCTCCTTTTGATGTTTTGATGTATGTCTAGTGCTATGTCAGTGGTTGTCACGGGAACACTGTAGAACTGTATATCCCTTGGTAACATTATATCTGAGATGCAATAAATCTAAGAAATAACCAGCGGGGGGCTATGAACAAGTTCTAATGTGCTGCTTAAATCTCTTTACAAATGTCAAATCATTCTGTGAGCATGTGTTGATGAAAGTGACTGAATGTAAATATAAAAATATAAGTTGTTCCTTCATTCTTTATTCAACAGCATTAAACAGTGACTTCAGTTATACTAGACTGGTCTCCCTAGGCAGAGGTGTTGCCTCCCACAATGTAAACAAGATTATCTTTATTTTTCTTATCCGATTGGCTGTTACCCATTTCACAACAAGATCCTACAAAAATGCTATGGTGGAGGTCGCTCTCATACAGGAACAATAATGGAAAACCTTATATTTGATACAGTGGAGAGGCTTTCATGAGGGACTGTAGTACAGACAGGCAGTTCACACAGGGAGCATAGTTCTTCACGTGTTAAAAAGGGGGAAATAGACTGCACTTGGACACACATAACAACACACCCTAAATATCATTGAATATGTGCAGGCAGTGCTTGACTTCTTTTCTTGTAAATCAGTAGATGCTCTTATCCATTATCCAGTTCCACTTACAATAGTGGTGCATACTTGTACATACTTGTTCCCTGCAGGAATCAAACTCATAGCCCTGGTGTTGCAAGTGCCATGCTCTACCAACTGAGCTACATGGGACTTAGACAAACATTAGTGCCCGGTACTCATTTTGTGTGTACTGTTTATATTTAGGTGCAGGAACTGCAAGTATAAATTATTTATTATTCCTTATATTAAGCAACCCAGTAACATTTTTTTTTTAGATAGCCAGGGCCACACTCCAACACTTGGACATTGTTTACAAATGAATCATTTGTGTTTAGTGAGTCTGCCAGATCAGAGGCAGTAGGGATGACCAGGGATGTTCTCTTGATAAGTGTGTGTTAGTTGGACAATTTCCTGTCCTGCTAAGCCTTCAAAATGTAACGAGTACTTTTGTGTGTCGGGGAAAATGTTTGGAGTAAAAAGTACATTATTTTCTTTAGGAATGTAGTGAAGTAAAAGTAAAAGTAGTAAAATATATAAATAGTATAGTAAGGACTTAAGTAGTACTTTAAAGTATTTTTACTTAAGAACTTCACACCACTGGCAATAGGTCCCTACAGCATGTCAGATTGCTAAAGTTTAGGTTTAATAGGCTGCTACATTTATGCAAAAGTTTTTGCTTGTGTCTGTCAAGAGTGGTGTTATCACGCTTGCTAAGTCAATACCAGAGGAAAGATGGAGAGCGTGTCTTGAGCAGGAGTGGTGTTATCACGCTTGCTAAGTCAATACCAGAGGAAAGATGGAGAGCGTGTCTTGAGCAGGAGTGGTGTTATCACGCTTGCTAAGTCAATACCAGAGGAAAGATGGAGAGCGTGTCTTGAGCAGGAGTGGTGTTATCACGCTTGCTAAGTCAATACCAGAGGAAAGATGGAGAGCGTGTCTTGAGCAGGAGTGGTGTTATCACGCTTGCTAAGTCAATACCAGAGGAAAGATGGAGAGCGTGTCTTGAGCAGGAGTGGTGTTATCACGCTTGCTAAGTCAATACCAGAGGAAAGATGGAGAGCGTGTCTTGAGCAGGAGTGGTGTTATCACGCTTGCTAAGTCAATACCAGAGGAAAGATGGAGAGCGTGTCTTGAGCAGGAGTGGTGTTATCACGCTTGCTAAGTCAATACCAGAGGAAAGATGGAGAGCGTGTCTTGAGCAGGAGTGGTGTTATCACGCTTGCTAAGTCAATACTAGAGGAAAGATGGAGAGCGTGTCTTGAGCAGGAGTGGTGTTATCACGCTTGCTAAGTCAATACCAGAGGAAAGATGGAGAGCGTGTCTTGAGCAGGAGTGGTGTTATCACGCTTGCTAAGTCAATACCAGAGGAAAGATGGAGAGCGTGTCTTGAGCAGGAGTGGTGTTATCACGCTTGCTAAGTCAATACCAGAGGAAAGATGGAGAGCGTGTCTTGAGCAGGAGTGGTGTTATCACGCTTGCTAAGTCAATACCAGAGGAAAGATGGAGAGCGTGTCTTGAGCAGGAGTGGTGTTATCACGCTTGCTAAGTCAATACTAGAGGAAAGATGGAGAGCGTGTCTTGAGCAGGAGTGGTGTTATCACGCTTGCTAAGTCAATACTAGAGGAAAGATGGAGAGCGTGTCTTGAGCAGGAGTGGTGTTATCACGCTTGCTAAGTCAATACCAGAGGAAAGATGGAGAGCGTGTCTTGAGCAGGAGTGGTGTTATCACGCTTGCTAAGTCAATACCAGAGGAAAGATGGAGAGCGTGTCTTGAGCAGGAGTGGTGTTATCACGCTTGCTAAGTCAATACCAGAGGAAAGATGGAGAGCGTGTCTTGAGCAGGAGTGGTGTTATCACGCTTGCTAAGTCAATACCAGAGGAAAGATGGAGAGCGTGTCTTGAGCAGGAGTGGTGTTATCACGCTTGCTAAGTCAATACTAGAGGAAAGATGGAGAGCGTGTCTTGAGCAGGAGTGGTGTTATCACGCTTGCTAAGTCAATACTAGAGGAAAGATGGAGAGCGTGTCTTGAGCAGGAGTGGTGTTATCACGCTTGCTAAGTCAATACCAGAGGAAAGATGGAGAGCGTGTCTTGAGCAGGAGTGGTGTTATCACGCTTGCTAAGTCAATACCAGAGGAAAGATGGAGAGCGTGTCTTGAGCAGGAGTGGTGTTATCACGCTTGCTAAGTCAATACCAGAGGAAAGATGGAGAGCGTGTCTTGAGCAGGAGTGGTGTTATCACGCTTGCTAAGTCAATACTAGAGGAAAGATGGAGAGCGTGTCTTGAGCAGGAGTGGTGTTATCACGCTTGCTAAGTCAATACTAGAGGAAAGATGGAGAGCGTGTCTTGAGCAGGAGTGGTGTTATCACGCTTGCTAAGTCAATACCAGAGGAAAGATGGAGAGCGTGTCTTGAGCAGGAGTGGTGTTATCACGCTTGCTAAGTCAATACCAGAGGAAAGATGGAGAGCGTGTCTTGAGCAGGAGTGGTGTTATCACGCTTGCTAAGTCAATACCAGAGGAAAGATGGAGAGCGTGTCTTGAGCAGGAGTGGTGTTATCACGCTTGCTAAGTCAATACTAGAGGAAAGATGGAGAGCGTGTCTTGAGCAGGAGTGGTGTTATCACGCTTGCTAAGTCAATACTAGAGGAAAGATGGAGAGCGTGTCTTGAGCAGGAGTGGTGTTATCACGCTTGCTAAGTCAATACCAGAGGAAAGATGGAGAGCGTGTCTTGAGCAGGAGTGGTGTTATCACGCTTGCTAAGTCAATACCAGAGGAAAGATGGAGAGCGTGTCTTGAGCAGGAGTGGTGTTATCACGCTTGCTAAGTCAATACTAGAGGAAAGATGGAGAGCGTGTCTTGAGCAGGAGTGGTGTTATCACGCTTGCTAAGTCAATACTAGAGGAAAGATGGAGAGCGTGTCTTGAGCAGGAGTGGTGTTATCACGCTTGCTAAGTCAATACCAGAGGAAAGATGGAGAGCGTGTCTTGAGCAGGAGTGGTGTTATCACGCTTGCTAAGTCAATACCAGAGGAAAGATGGAGAGCGTGTCTTGAGCAGGAGTGGTGTTATCACGCTTGCTAAGTCAATACCAGAGGAAAGATGGAGAGCGTGTCTTGAGCAGGAGTGGTGTTATCACGCTTGCTAAGTCAATACCAGAGGAAAGATGGAGAGCGTGTCTTGAGCAGGAGTGGTGTTATCACGCTTGCTAAGTCAATACCAGAGGAAAGATGGAGAGCGTGTCTTGAGCAGGAGTGGTGTTATCACGCTTGCTAAGTCAATACCAGAGGAAAGATGGAGAGCGTGTCTTGAGCAGGAGTGGTGTTATCACGCTTGCTAAGTCAATACCAGAGGAAAGATGGAGAGCGTGTCTTGAGCAGGAGTGGTGTTATCACGCTTGCTAAGTCAATGCCAGAGGAAAGATGGAGAGCGTGTCTTGAGCAGGAGTGGTGTTATCACGCTTGCTAAGTCAATACCAGAGGAAAGATGGAGAGCGTATCTTGAGCAGGAGTGGTGTTATCACGCTTGCTAAGTCAATACCAGAGGAAAGATGGAGAGCGTGTCTTGAGCTTTGTGTGTTGTGCACGACCTGCAGTTTCCGTTAGTCTGATTGGTCAAGACACACAAAGAGCCTGCAGCAGCACTCCGATGTGAAGGACAGAGCGGGAGATGACAAATCATGAGGCAAATCTGTAAAAAAACAAAAAAATATCACTTTGCCCCTGTTATTAACGCTTTGCATCATTATATTTTATTAAACTAAATCAAAAGTGGTGTGGCCATCTTGCTACATGCTTTCCAGCAGCCCTGCTGCTAATACTTGCATGACAGACCCAGGGCCCATACCCTTTTGTGTACAGCTAGGCTGGCTAGATGATCTGTCAAATGGCCAAAGATGGCTGCTTTTGTATTATCTCATTCTCTGTTCTTTCCACTGGTTCTTGGACAGAGTTTTGATGTATATTATAGACAGAGTGCTGGTACAAAAGGCTTTTGGGTCGGCACACATGGCCGGCACATGGCATCATCCATCCCCCCTGGGGTCTGATGGTCAGAGGCACTAGATCCAAAACCAACTAAGCTTCAGAGGCTGCTTAGAGCAGAGACACTGTGCAGCCAGTGGGAGACAACCCACTTAAACAACATAAACGCGTTGGTTTTTACAGCCAAAACAGGAAGCAATATACTGACTGTAGGGCAGGGTACAACTGATTTGAAATGCTCTCTGTAGAATGCAAACTGTCACAACACACCTAGTGGTCTGAGCTACCAATTTATAGTAGTATTCGTTTTGAAAGAAAACATTTACAGGTTATTAAATGACACATCCCCGTTATTGAATCGGATATTGGATTCATTTCTTGTCTAAAGGGCACATTCTTGTCTGCCAGTAACCATGTTTTCATACACAGTTTTTATGCGAATAAAGTCCTACCTATAAAAAAGCATTTACCCGTGCTATATCGGTCCCCTAATACAGGACTAGTAAAGGCCCAGTGCACTGCTTTTGTCAAGAAATGAAATGTATATTTGATTTGTAATAGTATATGTGTTTATTGCAACTTTTCAGGGGATGCTGCAGCACCCTCAACAAACATACGTCCTTCAGCTATGACCAGAGTAAGGCATATATTTGTTTATTGCAACTTTTCAGGGGATGCTGCAGCACCCTCAACAAACATACGTCCTTCAGCTATGACCAGAGTAAGGCATATATTTGTTTATTGCAACTTTTCAGGGGATGCTGCAGCACCCTCAACAAACATACGTCCTTCAGCTATGACCAGAGTAAGGCATATATTTGTTTATTGCAACTTTTCAGGGGATGCTGCAGCACCCTCAACAAACATACGTCCTTCAGCTATGACCAGAGTAAGGCATATATTTGTTTATTGCAACTTTTCAGGGGATGCTGCAGCACCCTCAACAAACATACGTCCTTCAGCTATGACCAGAGTAAGGCATATATTTGTTTATTGCAACTTTTCAGGGGATGCTGCAGCACCCTCAACAAACATACGTCCTTCAGCTATGACCAGAGTAAGGCATATATTTGTTTATTGCAACTTTTCAGGGGATGCTGCAGCACCCTCAACAAACATACGTCCTTCAGCTATGACCAGAGTAAGGCATATATTTGTTTATTGCAACTTTTCAGGGGATGCTGCAGCACCCTCAACAAACATACGTCCTTCAGCTATGACCAGAGTAAGGCATATATTTGTTTATTGCAACTTTTCAGGGGATGCTGCAGCACCCTCAACAAACATACGTCCTTCAGCTATGACCAGAGTAAGGCATATATTTGTTTATTGCAACTTTTCAGGGGATGCTGCAGCACCCTCAACAAACATACGTCCTTCAGCTATGACCAGAGTAAGGCATATATTTGTTTATTGCAACTTTTCAGGGGATGCTGCAGCACCCTCAACAAACATACGTCCTTCAGCTATGACCAGAGTAAGGCACATTTGCTATTAACACAACAGTTAAAGTTGAAAATTCAATATAAACACACTGAACATTCGATTTTCATTCAGTACATGAAAAATTTAACAAAACATGACATTTTTGTGCTTTATGTCTTCACGCACTGATTTTGATCGGCAAAAAGTCAGTTCGGTGGAAACACACTGGTGGGAGAATGAGCATATGTTATTTATGCAGATTTTTGAATATTCACATGAAAATCTGACGCCAATTGGATGGAAACTTAGCTAGTGATGCAAATCTTCCAAATGTAGCATCACAGAAAATAATTAGTGTATACAATAAGTTTGATAGAATTGTTCTAATGTATTGAGTTTAGGGATACAGTTGCCAGGACAATGGCTTAGACATGAAAGATTACAGTAAACCATTGAGATATTTATAAGAGAGGTTTTAGAATAATTCAATCTCAGCTTATGTCTTCTTGAATTTCTTCTGCAATGATATCATGTGATGAAAGCCAGACTCAAGAACATTTAAAAAATATAAATTCTTGCCTTGTGTACTCAGAAAAAGTGCAACAAACTCAGCAAAAAAAGAAACGTCCCTTTTTCAGGACCCTGTCTTTCAAAGATATTTCATCAAAATCAAAATAACTTCACAGATCTTCATTGTAAAGGGTTTAAACACGGTTTCTCATGCTTGTTCAATGAACCATAAACAATTAATGAACATGCACCTGTGGAAAGGTCGTTAAGACTAACAGCTTACAGTAGGCAATTAAGGTCACAGTTATGAAAACTTAGGCCACTAAAGAGGCCTGTCTACTGACTGAAAAAAAAAAGATGCTCATCTGCGTGAACGTGCCTTAGGCATGCTGCAAGGAGGCATGAGGACTGCAGATGTGGCCAGGGCAATAAATTGCAATGTCCGTACTGTGAGACTTCTAAGACAACACTACAGGGAGACAGGACGGACAGCTGATCGTCTTCGCAGTGGCAGACCAGGTGTAACAACACCTGCATAGGATCAGTACATCCGAACATCACACCTGCGGGACAGGTACAGGATGGCAACAACAACTGTCCGAGTTACACCAGGAACGCACAATCCCTCCATCAGTGCTCAGAATGTCCGCAATAGGCTGAGAGAGGCTGGACTGAAGGCTTGTAGGCCTGTTGTAAGGCAGGTCCTCACTAGACATCACCGGCAACAACGTCGCCAATGGGCACAAACCCACCATCGCTGGACCAGACAGGACTGGCAAAGTGCTCTTCACTGACTAGTCTCGGTTTTGTCTCACCAGGGGTGATGGTCGGATTCGCGTTTATCGTTGAAGAAATTAGCATTACGCCGAGGCCTGTACTCTGGAGCGGGATCGATTTGGAGGTGGAGGGTCCGTCATGGTCTGAGGAGGAGTGTCACAGCATGATCGGACTGACCTTGTCATTGCAGGCAATCTCAACGCTGTGCGTTACAGGGAAGACATCCTCCTCCCTCATGTGGTACCCTTCCTGCAGGCTCATCCTGACATGAACCTCCAGCATGACAATGCCACCAGCCATACTGCTCGTTCTGTGCGTGATTTCCTGCAAGACAGGAATGTCAGTGTTCTGCCATGGCCAGCGAAGAGCCCGGATCTCAATCCCATTGAGCACGTCAGGGACCTGTTGGATCGGAGGGTGAGGGCTAGGGCCATTCCCCCCAGAAATGTCCGGGAACTTACAGGTGCCTTGGTGGAAGAGTTGGGTAACATCTCACAGCAAGAACTGGCAAATCTGGTGCAGGCCATGAGGAGGAGATGCACTGCAGTGCTTAATGCAGCTGGTGGCCACACCAGATACTGACTGTTACTTTTGATTTTGACCCCCCACCCCACCCCCCCCTTTGTTCAGGGACACATTATTCAACTTCTGTTAGTCACATGTCTGTGGAACTTGTTCAGTATATGTCTCAGTTGTTGAATCTTGTTCATACAATGTTCATATAAATATTTACACGTTAAGTTTGCTGAAAATAAACGCAGTTGACAGTGAGAGGACGTTTTTCAAATATAAACCAGATCAGTTTAAGATATACGATGGAGGTGCCTGTATGAATGGAGAGCAGGGTATATCCAGTCCATTTACTGTTGGGGATATTGGGGATAAGAAGCCATGTTGCTTTGGTTTATGTACTCAGTAAAAGTGTTATACAATTCTGACATCAGGCCAGGTGCAAATACTTTGATCCTTTGCTGGTACAATCTGGTTTAAGGGAAATACTAGGCTGTTCTGTCCCAGTATGTACAGTAGGCCTACTTTCTGTTCAATTAAACCACTGACTTTAACAACAAACCTTAAACAAGAAGGCACAAGTTGGTCTCCTCCCTATAATTCACGTTTTCTAGATTGCCAAAATAGGTTTTATGTGACTGACGTGTTGCCATTACAACCCAGTGAATCCTGCTGAATCGAAAGAAATTACTGCAGGTGGAAAACATCTTTGATTTAGAGAAGAATTTAAAGCAGCAATCAGCAGTTGAAGCAGTAACAAAGTGTACTCCCTGCCCCTGTTTTGGTAAAAGCTGAGAGATGGGGCTGGAGAAATGTAACCACTCTCAAATTAATACACAGAGCTATGGATGCAAGGACTGACCATCCACCATATAAAAATTCTAGACTTAACCATGTTTTGAGGCTATATGGTGTTTGTTTGCTTTGTTTACAAACATTGGAGTAAAACACGATTATATGTTAGGTTCTGATGGGGTACGACAGTTGAACTAAGGTCATGAGGCATTTTTGAGTTGTATTCTTAAAGAATCAATGGTTACATTCAATTGATTCTTAAATCCCCATCAGATGGTTGTAGCAACTGCAGATTGCCCCTTTAACTCCAGAAATCTGCCCCAGCAACCTCTGGGTTTTATGACCTAATAAGACTGATATGACTATAAAGTCTAAGGTATGCAGCCGAGTGAATGCTGGTAATGATAGAAAACATATGCCCAGAACAGGCAGTCAGGTAGCAGTCAGTTAGTGGATAAGCCAGGTTTGTTGGGCGTTGCCAGCTCCTTGTAGCTACTCCCAAGGGACACAACAAGAATGGATAAGAACACATTTAAAAAAGGGCTCCTGGCAGTAAATACAGATGTAAAATCTTAACTTAATTCGTCTTTTGTTGCTGAGAATACAGGAAAAGCAAACATGTAGTGTATTTGAGATTTAAAAAGGCTTCTAAAGTTTCCACTTTAAAATGTCGGACCATTAATTTTAATCCACATAATAATTCACATTTCCTGTTGCTGCAAGATTATTTTCCTGCTGTAGCAAACTGGCTCAAATGAAGATCCGAGAGATAGAGAGAGAGAGAGAGAGAGAGAGAGAGAGAGAGAGAGAGAGAGAGAGAGAGAGAGAGAGAGAGAGAGAGAGAAAGGGAGAGGGAGAGGGAGAGGGACAGAGACAGGGAGAGGGAGAGCGAGAGAGAGAGAGAGAGAGAGAGAGAGAGAGAGAGAGAGAGAGAGACAAAGGGAGAGGGACAGAGACAGGGAGAGGGAGAGAGAGAGAGAGAGAGAGAGAGAGAACAAGAGAGAGAGAGAACAAGAGAGAAAGGGAGAGAGAGAGAGAGAGAGAGAGAGAAAGGGAGAGGGACAGAGACAGGGAGAGGGAGAGAGAGAGAGAGAGAGAGAGAGAACAAGAGAGAGAGAGAACAAGAGAGAAAGGGAGAGAGAGAGAGAGACAGAGAGAGAGGGACAGAGATAGGGAGAGGGAGAGAGAGAGAGAGAGAGAGAGAGAGAGAGAACAAGAGAGAAAGGGAGAGAGAGAGAGAGAGAGAGAACAAGAGAGAAAGGGAGAGAGAGAGAGAGAGAGAGAGACAGAGAGAGAGGGACAGAGACAGGGAGAGGGAGGGAGAGAGAGAGAGAGAGAGAGAGAGAGAGAGAGAGAACAAGAGAGAAAGGGAGAGAGAGACAGAGAGAGAGAGAGGGACAGAGACAGGGAGAGAGACTGACGGATGTTATGGACTGAAAGGTGAGAGAGGCCACATTTACCAAAATGAGAATAAATATGAAGGAGAATATGAGTGTAGCTAGAGGAACTCGGAGAACACTGTATGTCTGTCTGAGACTGTGTGTGTGTGCGCGCACGTGTGTGTGCGCGTGTGTGTGGGCATGTGGTGTGTGTGTGATTGTAGTAGGAGGAGAAGAGAACAGGACAAGACATGAAACATTATTCCTCTTAACTTGCGAATTTGATATTTTAAGAGCAACACTTAGTCATGTTATTGTATTTTAAGTAGAAGGGAGACTTTTCCAACCACACCTACACACTTGCTCACTCACACTGACCTTTTCATACCTGCTTCTGCTCAGACATGTGGCATCTTATGATTCATACCACTATTCTGACCTGTTGGCAGGCCAAAACCTCAACCTCTAATGCAGGGGGATTATCCTTAAATTTTCCCAGTACTTTTCCTTATCCAACAAATGACCCTATTAATACAACATAACGGTGTATACTACCCTACGCGATATCAGCACTCCTTCAGATGTAGGATCTTAGTTTGATCACTCTTTTGTTGCTAAGAAATTGTTGCTGATGTATAGAACAACATTTGGTTTAGATACAAGTATCATGAAATCTCTAACACAATAAATTCAGTAGGTTTTTTGACCTAACTTGCTTACCACTTTTTCCATGTGGTTTCTTCATACACACTCAATGAAATGATGACCTCTTCCTAAATATTTGGTCGTTACTAATTTTGTGTATGGTGTCCTAGAAACAAGAGTGGCTCAACTTACCCCTTTGGCTCAGCTTACCCCACTCTCCCCTACCTTATGGAAGACTCTCCCTGATTATTACAATACACATCCAAGAATGAAATCAATGTCATGTTCAGACTTGATTTCTGCCCTCTTTATTCCTCTGGTAATGCTGTTTGACCCGAGCAAACACGCACACACGCACACACACACACTACTGTTAGTCTGTCATCTTTGTGACTTGCATTTGAACTGAGTCGTATAACAAATTAATTGTTTGCGTAGCTGTTCTCTAACAAGTTCACTAACAGTTTCAATATTAAATCATGACTTGATGATTGCATGGCTGTGTGCTCAATTTTATACACCTGTAAGCAATAGATTTAACAAAGACTCATATTTAAAGCATTAAAATTAAATTCCCCATTTCAGCAATACCTACACTACCGGTCAGCCTACACTATACCTACACTATTCCAGCTTCACCTGGGATGCTTTCCGGGAGCATGCATGCTAACACAGCTCCAGGTGTATGGTGTTTCCTCCCACACATTGGTGCGCTGGCTTCCGGGTTAAGCGGGTATTGTGTCAAGAAGCAGTGCGGCTTGGCTGGATAGTGTTTCGGAGGACACACAGCTTTCAACTTTCCCTAGTCCGTACGGAGTTGCAGGGATGGGACAAGACTAATTGGATACCATGGAATTGGGGAGATAAAGCTGTATAAAAATAAAATAATAATGATACCGTTAGCTAGCTTGCTTAACATTGACAATATGGTCAGACTAGGTACATTATCCATATGGATGAGGTTGTATTTGTCCCAAAAAATATTTGTTGTCATATTTTGGTTGAAAAGGTAAAGGCCAGCTGGGTACCAACATTTTCTCTGAGTTTCCAACTTTTAATTCCAACTTGGAGGGTCATTCAAGTGAAATGTCCCACATATAACTACGATAGCACTTGTACGCGGCGTATCACAGGGTGGTAAAGCTAGCTAGCATTTTTCTCTTATAGAGAACAATAGTAATGCATTCTTTTTGTAGGCACTAACTCCACCAATGCATATTTGCCAAAGCCTATGAGGAAATGAGTGGGACTGTGGTTAACACAGGCTTAGGAGATCTTATATGTTTTGTTCTATGAGATAATCTTCATCAGCTGTTGTCAATTTTTGTGAATTTTAAAGCATTTATGTAATCAAAAGAAACACATAAAGCACATAAAGGCTTCATAATTCATGAAGGTCATGTTAACTGACTGATATTCTCTCATAGAACAAAATGTATAAGATCTCCTAAGCCTGTGTTAACCTGACACGGAACCCAAACCGGCTGCACGCATGCGCCATCGTGCATACATTTATTTTGTCCCCCTACACCAAACTCGGTCACAACACGCAGGTTAAAATATCAAAACAAACTCTGAACCAATGACATTAATTTGGGGACAGGTCGAAAAGCATTAAACATTTATGGCAATTTAGTTAGCTTGCACTTGCTAGCTAATTTGTCCTATTTAGCTAGCTTACTGTTGCTAGCTAATTTGTCCAGGGATATAAACATTAGGTTGTTATTTTACCTGAAATGCACAAGGTCCTCCACTCCGACAATTAATCCACACATAAAAACGGTCAACTGAATTGTTTCTAGTCATCTCTCCTCCTTCCAGGCTTTTTCATCATTTAACTTATATGGTGATTGGCATCTGAACTTTCATAGTATTTAATTTCACATTAATTTCCAGCATAGCAATGGCTGAACGAACCAGAGGTAATTTATTTACGGCTTTTAGGACTACAAGCTGGCTAGCTCTATTCACTAATGAGGTCAGTGTGACATCACTACCGGGTAATAGCCCATCGTTTTTCTTGCTCCGTTTTAGCTGTATTGGTTATTTTAAATGTGCAAACATACTATGTCAGTCGTTAAATAGCGAAGTTAACAAAATGTTTAATTTGTTGTTTTTTACAGTTTTCGTCATAGCGGTGAGACATCTCACCTTAAAAATTCTCAGCAACAGAGTGATCAAATTACGATCCTTCAAATTACGATCCTACATCTGTACAACAAATGACAGATTATACAAATGCCTTAAAAGACACACATGTTTACTAGGCTGTTCTGTCCCAGCATGTACAGTGAACCTACTTCCTGTTCAATTAAACCTCTGACTTTAACAACAAACCTTAAACAAGAAGGCACAAGTTGGTATCCTCCCTCTAATTTATATTTTCTAGATGACCAAAACAGGTTTCATGTGATGGATGAGTTTGCATTATAACCAAGTGAATCCTTCTGAATCCAAAGGAACAACAGTAGGCGGAAAACAACTTTGAATGATCATGTAGACTTGATTATGTTTTTTGGATCATTATCTTGCTGCATAATCCAGCTGTGCTTCAGCTTCAGCTCACAGACGGATGGCCTGACATTCTCCTGTAGAATTCTCTGATATAGAGCAGAATTCATGGTTCCTTTATTACAGAACAGAACTCATGGTTCCTTCTATTAAGGCAAGTCGTGCAGGTCCAACCATCACACTATCACCACCATGCTTGACCATTGGTATAAGGTTATTACTGTGGAATAGAGTGTTTGGATTTCGCCAGGCATAATGGGACACATGTCATCCAAAAAGTTAGACTTTTGACTCCTCTGTCCACATAACATTCTTCAAAGATTCTTGATGATCATCCAGGTGCTTCCAGGTGCTTTTTGGAAAACTTGAGTGAACTTTTTGTTTTAGTGATTAAACCAATGTTCTCATTGTATTTCACAATAAATGTACATTTTGAAAGAATGGTTGTGTGCTTAGGGATGTTTACAATCCAAATGAATGCACAATGACAGGTTTCGAATTAAAGACTGGCTCTGTTACAAGTTTGACCAGTTTGGAGTTTTGTAGTAAGAGTTGTGAAAATTTACCACATACTTGGGAAAATATTACCAAAGCGATAAAAAACCTGTAATTGAATTTTAAATTAATGCATGTTGATAGAATAGTGTTTTACTCTTTAGACACGGAAACACGACAGGATCTTAGGTGAGTTTAAACAAACAAAAAATGTATCTTGATCTGACAGAAAGCAGACAGTCATATGAGAATAGCATACATGGGAACGAGTGTGTGTGTGTATGTGTGTGTGTGTGTGTGTGTGTGTGTGTGTGTGTGTGTGTGTGTGTGTGTGTGTGTGTGTGTGTGTGTGTGTGTGTGTGTGTGTGTGTGTGTGTGTGTGTGTGCGTGTGGAATGAAAACAAGATACAGGACAAGACATGAAACTTCATCCCTCATATAATGTGAATTTGATTTTCCTAGAGCAATAATTAGTCATGTTATTGTTATTGTATTTTACGTAGAAGAGAGACTTTTTCAACCACACCTACACACTTGCTCACTCACACTGACCTTTTCATACCTGCTTCTGCTCAGACATGTGGCATCTTATGATTCATACCACTATTCTGACCTGTTGGCAGGCCAAAACCTCAACCTCTAATGCAGGGGGATTATCCTTAAATTTTCCCAGTACTTTTCCTTATCCAACAAATTCCTCTATCAATACAATAGAAAAGTGGATACTAACTACGCAATATCAGTTCTTCCACAGATGTTGGATCTTAATAATAATTTCCACTTTAAAATGTCAGACTTCATTTGCTGAAACAAGACATTTATCAACCCCTACAAAAATCTCAGAACACGCCCCCGTTCACATCGACAGGGCTGTAGTGGAGCAGGTCGAGCGTTTCACATTCCTTGGTGTCCACATCACCAACAAACTTTAATGGTCCAAACACACCAAGACAGTCGTGAAGAGGGCATGACAACCTCTTTTCCCCCTTAGGAGACTGAAAAGATTTGGCAATCAGAGCGAGTGCACCATTGAGAGCACCATCGAGAGCATCCTGACCGGTTGCATCACCGCCTGGTATGGCAACTGCTCGGCATCTGACTGTAAGGCACTACAGAGGGTAGTGCGTACGGCCCAGTACAGTCCTGAGGCCAAGCTTTCAGGACCTGTATACTAGGCGGTGTCAGAGGAAGTCCCAGAAAATTGTCAAAGACTCCAGTCACCCAAGTCATAGCTCTCTCTGCTACCGCACGGCAAGCGGTACCGGAGTACCAAGTATATGTCCAAAAGGCTCCTTAACAGTTTCTACCCCCAAACCATAAGACTGCTGAACAATTCATCAAATTGCCACCCGGACTATATATATAGACTGCTGCTAGTCACTGTACCCCTATGTAGAAATTACGTAGACTAACCAGTACCAAAGCACATTGACTCGGTACCAGTACTCTATGTACAGTATATAGCCTCGTTATTGTTATTTTATTGCGTTACTTTTTATTTTATTTTTACTTTGTTTATACAGTAAATATTTTCTCAACTCTATTTTTTGAACCGCATTGTTGCTTAAGGGCTTGTAAGTAAGCATTTCACAGTAATGTCACTGAAACATGATCAGATGTCAGGTGTAGTTCAGACAAAAAACAACCATCTTGATCGGAAAGGCAACAGACAGTCATGTGTGACAGTCCGACGTTGGAAAGGAGTGTGTGATGGGTGTGTGAGACTGAGTGCACAGTTGCCCGGACGTTGGAAAGGAGTGTGTGATGGGTGTGTGAGACTGAGTGCACAGTTGCCCGGACGTTGGAAAGGAGTGTGTGATAGGTGTGTGAGACTGAGTGCACAGTTGCCAGGACGTTGGAAAGGAGTGTGTGATAGGTGTGTGAGACTGAGTGCACAGTTGCCAGGACGTTGGAAAGGAGTGTGTGATGGGTGTGTGAGACTGAGTGCACAGTTGCCAGGACAGTGGAAAGGAGTGTGTGATAGGTGTGTGAGACTGAGTGCACAGTTGCCAGGACGTTGGAAAGGAGTGTGTGATAGGTGTGTGAGACTGAGTGCACAGTTGCCAGGACGTTGGAAAGGAGTGTGTGATAGGTGTGTGAGACTGAGTGCACAGTTGCCCGGACGTTGGAAAGGAGTGTGTGATAGGTGTGTGAGACTGAGTGCACAGTTGCCAGGACGTTGGAAAGGAGTGTGTGATAGGTGTGTGAGACTGAGTGCACAGTTGCCAGGACGTTGGAAAGGAGTGTGTGATGGGTGTGTGAGACTGAGTGCACAGTTGCCCGGACGTTGGAAAGGAGTGTGTGATAGGTGTGTGAGACTGAGTGCACAGTTGCCAGGACGTTGGAAAGGAGTGTGTGATGGGTGTGTGAGACTGAGTGCACAGTTGCCCGGACGTTGGAAAGGAGTGTGTGATAGGTGTGTGAGACTGAGTGCACAGTTGCCAGGACGTTGGAAAGGAGTGTGTGATAGGTGTGTGAGACTGAGTGCACAGTTGCCCGGACGTTGGAAAGGAGTGTGTGATAGGTGTGTGAGACTGAGTGCACAGTTGCCCGGACGTTGGAAAGGAGTGTGTGATAGGTGTGTGAGACTGAGTGCACAGTTGCCCGGACGTTGGAAAGGAGTGTGTGATAGGTGTGTGAGACTGAGTGCACAGTTGCCCGGACGTTGGAAAGGAGTGTGTGATAGGTGTGTGAGACTGAGTGCACAGTTGCCCGGACGTTGGAAAGGAGTGTGTGATAGGTGTGTGAGACTGAGTGCACAGTTGCCCGGACGTTGGAAAGGAGTGTGTGATAGGTGTGTGAGACTGAGTGCACAGTTGCCAGGACGTTGGAAAGGAGTGTGTGATAGGTGTGTGAGACTGAGTGCACAGTTGCCCGGACGTTGGAAAGGAGTGTGTGATAGGTGTGTGAGACTGAGTGCACAGTTGCCAGGACGTTGGAAAGGAGTGTGTGATGGGTGTGTGAGACTGAGTGCACAGTTGCCAGGACGTTGGAAAGGAGTGTGTGATAGGTGTGTGAGACTGAGTGCACAGTTGCCAGGACGTTGGAAAGGAGTGTGTGATAGGTGTGTGAGACTGAGTGCACAGTTGCCAGGACGTTGGAAAGGAGTGTGTGATAGGTGTGTGAGACTGAGTGCACAGTTGCCAGGACGTTGGAAAGGAGTGTGTGATAGGTGTGTGAGACTGAGTGCACAGTTGCCAGGACAGTGGCTTTGATATGAAATGTTACAGTAAATAATTGAGACATTTGGTAGGATGAGTTATTTTGACTACATAGCCATAACGCATGAATTACACCTTTATAAGCATTTCGTAAACGTGTTATAACACGTCAAAACTATAAAAGGCTGATATAAAGCCTGTTCTAGCTCCATTTTCCCCCATTGGCCGGTATAGGCAGGATTACATACCTTTTTGTCTTCTTCTTCTTCTCGCTGAGGTCAATGGAACATGAAGATCACCACAGGGTTGAATCCTAAGGGTAAATTTGAAGGATCAATTCGTGTAGTTGAGGACTCTTTTTTAACTCATTAACAGCCCTCTTCCAGATCACAATAAGGGTTAAGTTGGTCATACCGGTCGATAATGATTCGACCTAGTAACCTTTTGGTTACTGGCCCAACACTCTAACCGCTAGGCTAGCCACCTTTGCTATAACTGCCTTCATAAAGCTCTTCAAATCACATTTTATTCATCACATGGGGCGGCAGGTAGCCTAGTGGTTAGAGCGTTGGGCCAGTAACCAAAAGGTTGCTAGATCGAATCCCTGAGCTGACAAGGTAAAAAAAATCTTTCATTCTGCCCCTGAACAAGGCACCTAGTCTGTCATTGTAAATACCAAATTGTTCTTAACTGACTTGCCTAGTTAAATTAAAGGTACTGCTTGCCATGCGGTAGCAGAGAGAACCATCTATGACTAAGGTGGCTGTAGTCTTTGACAATTTTTGGGCCTTCCACTGACACCGCCTGATATAGACGTCCTGGATGGCAGGAAGCTTGGCCCCAGTGATGTACTGGGCCGTACACACTACCCTCTGTAGTGCCTTGCAGTCGGAGGCCGAGCAGTTGCCATACAGTGATGCTACCACTCAGGATGCTCTCAATGGTGCAGCTGTAGAACCTTTTGAGGATCTGAGAACCGATGCCAAATCTTTTCAGTCTCATGAAGGGGGAACAGGCTATGTCGATGCATTCTTCATGACTGTCTTACTGTGTTTGGACCATGATAGTTTGTTGGTGATGTGAACTTGAAGCTCTCAACCTGTTCCACTACAGCCCAGTCGATGACAATGGGGGCGTGCACAGTCCTCCTTTTCCTGTGGTCCACAATCATCTCCTTTGTCTTGATCACATTGAGGGAGATGTTGTTGCACCGCACTGCCAGGTCGCTGACCTCCTCCCTATAGGCTGTCTCATCGTTGTCAGTGATCAGGCCTACCACTGTTGTGTCATCTGCAAACTTGATGATGGTGTTGGAGTCGTGCCTAGCCATGCACTGCCAGGTCGCTGACCTCCTCCCTATAGGCTGTCTCATCGTTGTCGGTGATCAGGCCTACCACTGTTGTGTCATCTGCAAACTTGATGATGGTGTTGGAGTCGTGCCTAGCCATGCACTGCCAGGTCGCTGACCTCCTCCCTATAGGCTGTCTCATCGTTGTCGGTGATCAGGCCTACCACTGTTGTGTCATCTGCAAACTTGATGATGGTGTTGGAGTCGTGCCTAGCCATGCAGTCATGCAGAGGAAGGTGATCAGGCCTACCACTGTTGTGTCATCTGCAAACTTGATGATGGTGTTGGAGTCGTGCCTAGCCATGCACTGCCAGGTCGCTGACCTCCTCCCTATAGGCTGTCTCATCGTTGTCGGTGATCAGGCCTACCACTGTTGTGTCATCTGCAAACTTGATGATGGTGTTGGAGTCGTGCCTAGCCATGCAGTCATGAGTGAACAGAGAGTACAGGAGGGGACTGAGCAAGCACTCCTGAGGGGCACACGTGTTGAGGATCAGCGTGGTGGATGTGTTGTTCCCTACCCTTACCACCTGGGGGCGGCCCATCAGGACGTCCAGAACTCAGTTGCAGAGGAAGGTGTTTAGTCCCAGGGTCCTTAGCTTAGTGATGAGCTTTGAGGGCACTATGGTGTTAAACGCTGAGCTGTTGTCAATGAATAGCATTTTCACGTAGGTGTTCCTTTTGTCCAGGTGGGAAAGGGCAGTGTGGAATGCAATAGAGATTGCATCATCTGTGGATCTGCTTGCTCTTGAGGTAGGTATCAGTGAATAGCTTATTGATCGTGCAGCCCTACGTACAGCCGCACGTACAGCACGTCATGTCATCACACGTCATCAGAGTGCGCAGCTGAACATTGTATGCTGAAAAACACTTGGTTTGTTATTTTTGATTGAATCAAAACTGATATTCATTAAATGCGAATGCAGAACTTATTGTTCTGTGGATTACACAATGCAGTTAGCTTTTAACAGGAAGCACTTGTCCCGGAATCCTGCTTAACAAAAAGGTTTAAGCCTGCTTGACAGAGATGCTAAGCTAAGCATCCAGCTAACGAAGTTGGTACCAGATGAGTTTTGCAATGGAGCCCTCTTTGTCTGGAGAAATAAATGAACGGTTCCAGCGCTGTTAGACCGCTATCTATTACGGTCTGTTTCGGGACAACTTGGAGTTCCAATGTGGCTATTGTTTATTTATTTTAATTTTATTTTTTTACCCCTTTTTCTCCCCAATTTCGTGGTATCCAATTGTTGTAGTAGCTACTATCTTGTCTCATTGCTACAACTCCCGTACGGGCTTGGGAGAGAGACAAAGGTTGAAAGTCATGCTTCCTCCGATACACAACCCAACCAGCCACACTGCTTCTTAACACCACGCGCATCCAACCCGGAAGCCATCCGCACGGAGGAAACACCATGCACCTGGCGAACTTGCAAACTGGCGAACTTGCTGGTGCATGATGAGACAAGGATATCCCTACCGACCAAGCCCTCCCTAACGACGCTAGGCCAATTGTGCGTCGCCCCACGGACCTCCCGGTCGCGGCCGGTTACGACAGAGCCTGGGCGCGAACCCAGGGACTCTGATGGCACAGCTGGCGCTGCAGTACAGCGCCCTTAACCACTGCGCCACCCGGGAGGGCGGATTTTGTTTACTTGCCGGGGATTATAGGCTTGAAGTGGCTTCATTGGTCATGCAGGAGTGGAATGCTTACATTTTCTACGCCAGTGGATGGACTGCGTTTGCGCTTGTTGAATGCATCTCCACCTTGTTGTTTGTCGTTATCCGACTGCCAGGAGCACCCCCATCTGATAGCCGAGTCGAAGGAGCACAGCAAGAGAGGATACAAACAATGAATAGTTTGGCCGTCCTGGAGCCTGATCTTCCTGCACCTTCCTCGCTGGGGGTGCCTATGTCTGCGGCCACAGTGCCTACAACTACGAATTCGAAGTCGACGTCAACAACCTTCCGTCTCTGTTCTGGATCGAGCGGAGCTTCTACATCTGTCGGAGGCCTGCCACAGGTGCCGGGAGCAAAGTCTCAAGTTATCCTACCTCTCGCCTGTCCATAAAGGGTTCTCCTAATCCTGAGAAGCGTGGGAGTGGGTGAATTTCCTCGTCCTTCTCGCCAGTGTTGATTCTGGGCTGTTCCATGGTAAGCTGCTCCTGAGTGTACTACGCCTGAAGATGGAAATGAGTTCTATCATAGTCCATATGGGTTTTAATGTGGCAGTTTTGAAAAGTTTAAACTGGATTTTAAAGAGTTGATTGACTCTCTGCTAAACACTAACAAAATGCCCATCATATCTGGCCCTCTGCCATCTCTGAATCACGACATTGAACACTTTAGCAGGATTATTTCTCTTCACAACTGGTTGCGTGATTATTGCAACTCAATGGGTGTAACTTTTGTTGACAATTTCAATACCTTTTGGAAACAAAACACATTTTATAAGGAGGATGGGATCCACCCAAATTATTTCAGATCCTGGATCCTTTCACAGCATTATAAGGCTTCGTTGAGACAATGACTTATCAATGACTCAAGCCCAGTTCAGCTAATCCCTACCATTGTGACACAGACTTGTCATGATGCTTCAGCACTTGTACATTACATTAGGGGCGTCGGTAGACACAATATTAGTAACCTAATTTTAAGTCCCTTTAACTGGCCTGAATGCCTCTACTGATCCTACAGCTATTGTATGCAGTAATCATGTGCCTATGAACCAGATGTATACTGTTAGCACTAAGCCGGTGTGCCCTAGGAGGAAGTCCACTGTGAGCAGCTCACCCTGCACTAACATAAAGAACATGAGCACATCCACTGCTACTAAGCTTCCCAGTAAAGTAATGAAAGCAAGTAAGCATCCCAGAAGAAAAGTGCTCAAAATAGCCCACGTTAATATATGTAGCTTAAGAAACAAGGTTCATGAAATCAATAATTTGCTAGTAACAGATGACATTCATATTCTGACTATCTCTGAAACTCACTTAGATAATACCCTTGATGATACAGTGGTAGCAATACAAGGTCATAACATTTCTAGAAAATATAGAAATGCCAATGGTGGAGGTGTTGCTGTTTAAATTCAGAAGCACATTCCTGTAAAGATTAGAGAGGATCTCATGTCAAATACTGATGAAGTAATATGGCTACAGATTCATCTGCTTCACCTAAAGCCCATTCTGGTGGGAAGCTGCTATAGATCACCAAGTGCTAACAGTCAGTATCTGGATAACATGTGTGAAATACTTGATAATGTATGTGATATCAACAGAGAGGTATATTTTATGGCTGATTTAAATATTGACTGGCTTTCATCAAGCTGCCCACTCAAGAAAAAGCTTAAAACTGTAATCAGTGCCTGCAACCTGGTTCAGGTTAATGAAATCATCAACTCTGCCAGGACCTAGGATCAAGAGAGACACTCAAGTGTTTTAGTACTATATCTCTTGACACAATGATGAAAATAATCATGGCCTCTAAACCTTCAAGTTGCATACTGGACCCTATTCCAACTAAACTACTGAAAGAGCTGCTTCCTGTGCTTGGCCCTCCTATGTTGAACATAATAAACGGCTCTCTATCCAAACTCACTAAAAGAAGCAGTAATAAGGCCTCTCTTGAAAAAGCCAAACCTTGACCCAGAAAATATACAAAACTATCGGCCTAAATCGAATCTTCCATTCCTCTCAAAAATTTTAGAAAACGCGGTTGCGCGGCAACTCACTGCCTTCCTGAAGACAAACAATGTATATGAAATGCTTTAGTCTGGTTTTAGACCCCATCATAGCACTGAGACTGCACTTGTGAAGGTGGTAAATTACCTTTTAATGGCGTCAGACCGAGGCTCTGCATCTGTCCTCGTGCTCCTAGACCTTAGTGCTGCTTTTGATACCATCGATCACCACATTCTTTTGGAGAGATTGGAAACCCAAATTGGTCTACACGGACAAGTTCTGGCCTGGTTTAGATCTTATCTGTCGGAAAGATATCAGTTTGTCTCTGTGAATGGTTTGTCCTCTGACAAATCAACTGTACATTTCGGTGTTCCTCAAGGTTCTGTTTCAGGACCACTATTGTTTTCACTATATATTTTACCTCTTGGGGATGTCATTCGAAAACATAATGTTAACTTTCACAACTATGCGGATGACACACAGCAGTACATTTCAATTAAACATGGTGAAGCCCCAAAATTGCCCTCGCTAGAAGCCTGTGTTTCAGACATAAGGAAATGGATGGCTGCAAACTTTCTACTTTTAAACTTGGACAAAACAGAGATGCTTGTTCTAGGTCCCAAGAAACAAAGAGATCTTCTATTGACAATTAATCTTGATGGTTGTACAGTCGTCTCTGTGAAGGACCTCGGAGTTAATCTGGACCCTGATCTCTCTTTTGACGAACATATCAAGACTGCTTCAAGGACAGCTTTTTTCCATCTACGTAACATTGCAAAAATCAGAAACATCTGTCCAAAAATGAAGCAGAAAAATTAATCCATGCTTTTGTTACTTCTAGGTTAGACTCCTGCAATGCTCTACATTCCGGCTACCCGGACAAAGCACCAAATAAACTATTGCTAAATTAGTGCTAAATACGGCTGCTAGAATCCTGACTAGAACCAAAAAATGTGATCATATTACTCCAGTGCTAGCCTCCCTACACTGGCTTCCTGTTAAGGCAAGGGCTGATTTCAAGGTGTTACTGCTAACCTACAAAGCATTACATGGGCTTCCTCCGACCTATCTTTCTGATTTGGTCCTGCCGTACATACCTACATGTACGCTACGTTCACAAGACGCGGGCCTCCTAATTGTCCCTAGAATTTCTAAGCAAACAGCTGGTGGCAGATCTTTCTCCTATAGAGCTCCATTTTTATGGACTGCCTACCCATGTGAGAGACGCAGACTCGGTCTCATTCTTTAAGTCTTTACTGAAGACTCATCTCTTCAATGGGTCCTATGATTGAGTGTAGTCTGGCCCAGGAGTGTGAAGGTGAACGTAAAGGCTCTGGAACAACGAACCACCCTTGCTGTCTCTGCCTGGCCGGTTCTCCTCTCTCCACTGGGATTCTCTGCCTCTAACCCTATTACAGGGGCTGAGTCACTGACTTACTGGTGCTCTTTCATGCCGTCCCTAGGAGGGGTGCGTCACTTGAGTGGGTTGAGTCACTGACGTGATCTTCCTGTCTGGGTTGTGCCGTGGCGGAGATCTTTGTGGGCTATACTCGGCCTTGTCTCAGGATGGTAAGTTGGTGGTTGAAGCTTACCCTCTAGTGGTGTGGGGGCTGTGCTATGGCAAAGTGGGTGGGGTTATATCCTTCCTGTTTGGCCCTGTCTCTGGGTATCATCGGATGGGGCCACAGTGTCTCCTGACCCCTCCTGTCTCAGCCTCCAGTATTTATGCTGCAGTAGTTTATGTGTCAGGGGGCTAAGGTCAGTTTGTTATATCTGGAGTACTTCTCCTGTCTTATCCGGTGTCCTGTGTGAATGCTCTCTCTAATTCTCTCTTTCTCTCTTTCTCTTGGAGGACCTGAGCCCTAGGACCATGCCTCAGGACTACCTGGCATGATGACTCCTTGCTGCCCCCAGTCCACCTGGCCGTGCTGCTGCTCCATTTTAAACTGTTCTGCCTGCGGCTATGGAATCCTGACCTGTTCACCGGGCGTGCTACCTGTCCCAGACCTGCTGTTTTCAATTCTCTAGAGACAGCAGGAGTGGTAGAGATACTCTTAATGATCGGCTATGAAAAGCCAACTGACATTTACTCCTGAGGTGCTGACTTGCTGCACCCTCGACAACTACTGTGATTATTGTTATTTGACCATGCTGGTCATTTATGAACATTTGAACATCTTGGCCATGTTCTGTTATAATCTCCACCCGCCACAGCCAGAAGAGGACTGGCCACCCCTCATAGCCTGGTTCCTCTCTAGCTTTCTTCCTAGGTTTTGGCCTTTCTAGGGAGATTTTCCTAGCCACCGTGCTTCTACACCTGCTTTGCTTGCTGTTTGGAGTTTTAGGCTGGATTTCTGTACAGCACTTTGAGATATCAGCTGATGGACGAAGGGATATATAAATACATTCGATTTGATTTGATTTGATGTATTGATCACATCTTCACTAATGCTACAGAAATGTGCTTGAAAATAGTATCCAGATCCATCAGATGTGGTGATCACATAGCAATAGCCATATCTGAGGGTAGGCAACAACCTCTCCTCCCCGCTGATCCTCAACACTGGGGCCCCACAAGGGTGCGTTCTGAGCCCTCTCCTGTACTCCCTGTTCACCCACGACTGCGTGGCCACGCACGCCTCCAACTCAATCATCGGACGACACAACAGTGGTAGGCTTGATTACCAACAACGACGAGACGGCCTACAGGGAGGAGGTGAGGGCCCTCGGAGTGTGGTGTCAGGAAAATAACCTCACACTCAACGTCAACAAAACTAAGGAGATGATTGTGGACTTCAGGAAACAGCAGAGGGAACACCCCCCTATCCACATCGATGGAACAGTAGTGGAGAGGGTAGCAAGTTTTAAGTTCCTCGGCATACACATCACAGACAAACTGAATTGGTCCACTCACACAGACAGCATCGTGAAGAAGGCGCAGCAGCGCCTCTTCAACCTCAGGAGGCTGAAGAAATTCGGCTTGTCACCAAAAGCACTCACAAACTTCTACAGATGCACAATCGAGAGCATCCTGGCGGGCTGTATCACCGCCTGGTATGGCAACTGCACCGCCCCCGCATCACCGGGGGCAAACTACCTGCCCTCCAGGACACTCCAGGACGCTACAGGAAGGCCATAAAGATCATCAAGGACATCAACCACCCGAGCCACTGCCTGTTCACCCCGCTGTCATCCAGAAGGCGAGGTCAGTACAGGTGCATCAAAGCTGGGACCGAGAGACTGAAAAACAGCTTACATCTCAAGGCCATCAGACTGTTAAACAGCCACCACTAACATTGAGTGGCTGCTGCCAACACACTGTCAATGACACTGACTCAACTCCAGCCACTTTAATAATGGGAATTGATGGGAAATGATGTAAATATATCACTAGCCACTTTAAACAATGCTACCTTATATAATGTTACTTACCCTACATTATTCATCTCATATGCATACGTATATACTGTACTCTATATCATCGACTGCATCCTTATGTAATACATGTATCACTAGCCACTTTAACTATGCCACTTTGTTTGTCTCATATGTTATACTGTACTCGATATCATCTACTGTATCTTGCCTATGCTGCTCTGCTCATCACTCATTCATATATCCTTATGTACACATTCTTTATCCCCTTACACTGTGTATAAGACAGTAGTTTTTTGGAATTGTTAGTTAGATTACTTGTTCGTTATTACTGCATTGTCAGAACTAGAAGCACAAGCATTTCGCTACACTCGCATTAACATCTGCTAACCATGTGTATGTGACAAATAAAATTTGATTTGATTTGATTTGATCTAGGAAAACCAAAGTTCTAAAGGCTGGGCCTAATATAGTGTATAAGAGGTCATACAATAAGTTTTGTAGTGATTCCTATGTTGTTGATGTAAAGAATATCTGTTGGTTGTGGTGTGTAATGAGGAGCAAACAGACACATTTATAAAATGGCTTATTCCATTTGCTAATAAGCATGCACCCATTAAGAAAATTACTGTAATAACTGTTAAATCTCCGTGGATTGATGAGAAAACTTTTGGAACAAATTGTTTTGACCAGATACAATGCCATTTTACAGTAAACCAATTGACAACAAACTTTCAGCATGCTTATAGAAAAGGACATTCAATAAGCACAGCACTTACACAAATGATTGATAATAAAATATTGAGGGAGCTGTTTTGTTAGATTTCAGTGCGGCCTTTGACATTATCGATCATAGTCTGCTGCTGGCAAAACTTGTTATGTTATGTTATGGCTTTACACGGCCTGCTACAGTATATTGTGGATAAAGAGTTACCTGTCTAACAGAATACTGAGGGTGTTCTTTAATGGAAGCCTCTCCAACATAATCCAGGTAGAATTAAGAATTCCTCAAGGCAGCTGTCTAGGCCCATGATTTTTTTCAATCTTTATTATTATTATTTGTATACATTTTTTACCCCTTTTTCTCCCCAATTTTGTGGTATCCAATTGGTAGTTACAGTCTTGTCTCATCGCTGCAACTCCCGTACGGACTCGGGAGAGGCAAAGGTCGAGAGCCGTGCCGTCCTCCGAAACACAACCCAACCAGAGGAATGAGGAAAAACCGTACACCTGGCGACGGGGTCAGCGTGCACTGCACCTCACTAAACCATTCACTAAACCCTAAACCTCAACTAAATATTGTAATAAATAATGTGGAAATTGAGCAAGTTGAGGTGACTAAACTGCTTGGAGTTACCCTGGATCGTAATCTGTCATGGTCAAAACATTTTGATACAACAGTAGCGAAGATGGGGAGAAGTATGTCCATGATAAGGTGCTGCTCTACCTTCTTGACAGCACTGTTTTGTCACACCTGGACTACTGTTCAGTCGTGTGGTCAGGTGCCACAAAAAAGGACTTAGGAAATTGCAATTGGTTCAGAACAGAATGTAACAAAATGTGGGAAAAGTTAAGGGGTCTGAATATTTTCTGAAGGCACTGTATATCTACGATAGCACATGTACGCAGCATAGGTGGTAAAGCTAGCTAGCATTTTCCTCTCATAGAGACCAATAGTTATGGCGTATTTTGTAGGCATTAACTCCACCATGGGTCATTGGCCAAAGCATATGGGTAAATTAATAGGACTGTGTTAAACATTAATGGGGAAATAATGTGGTTTTGAGATAAACTGTGAAAGTAAGGTCTGAGGTTCTCACAGGCTTAGGAGATCTTATACATTATGTTCTATGAGATAATCTCATAGATAATCTGCTTCAAAAGAAGCACATAAAGCACAAAAAGGTTTAATAATTTATTAAGGTCATGTTAACTGACTGATATTATATCATAGAACAAAATGTATAACATCTTCTCAGCCTATGTTAACCCCAGACCTTATTTTCGCAGTTTATCTCAAAACCTCATTCTTTCCCCATTAATTTCCCCAATAGGAATGGCTAAACGAACCATAGATAACTCATTTCTGTTTCTTTAGGACTTCAAGCTGGTGACACCACTTTTGGGTGACAGCCCAGCGTTTTTCTTGCTTCTTATTAGCTATTTTTATTTTATTTTGGTTTTCTTGCACAAAACACCAATATACTTACAGGAAGTACGCAAACAAACAAATAAGAAGAACATATGGTACAGATATAGGATCTTAATTTGAGCCAGTTTGCTTAAGCAGTGTCAAAATAAACAAATGCCTTAAAAGACACACAAGTGTTGACTGTTTTTCAGCTTTCTCACTTGAATATTGGACAATGATCTTAATATACTGCTTGAACTTCTTATAGAAAACATGGAAGAGTGTTTCTTTTTGTGAATTTACAGTTCTGAATATGCAATGTGCCTCTCACATTCTCCTCATGTGTAGCCAAATTGAAAAAACTGTCATGATGTTTATGTCTCTTAATTTGTCCTAGTCCTACTTCCGGCAGATGGGGCTAATATTCCTTACGTGATTTACCATTGGTGTCCTGCATTTATCTGCACAGCCGGAAACACACTTGTGTCCCCTGGCGACCGGTTCGTACATAAAGCATCCTCAATTCAGGCTGCAAAGGCATCAATTTCCTCCTTAACTAGCTTTAATGGTGTCCCTCCGGGGAAAACAACAGGAAAAATATGCACGTTGTCTTAATAAAACACAATTTTCCACTATAGGAGTGTATAGCCAGTTGGGCTGACTGTGTCAACACCTAGAGGTTATACAACATCAGGAAGAACAATGCCCAACTATCCTGTTGGTAAAGGTTTCTAGTGTGCAAATGTACAATGTAAATCTTAAAATAGTGGCATAGCTACCATTGTTAATATACGTTTTAAGAATTGAATGACGATTTTGAAACATTTATTGACCATTGCCAGGGACTTAGCTAGCTGCTAACCCATGTCAGCTACCGTTTTTTAGCTCATTCTTTTAGCCCATATATTTTGTTGTAATGTTTGAGTCACTCAAATATCACATTAATACACATTAGAAGTGGTAAAATGTATAGAATTGCAAGAACATTTGCTTTAAAACAGCACAATTTTCTCTGCACACACGACAAAATGTGTAGAATTGCAAGAAATAAGCTTTAAACCTGCGAAATAGTATTTCCTCCAACAAGAGGGGTGTGAACAGTTTATGTCATGAACACTGCTTGTACCCATAGAAATAGATGTGACGCGAGCGCAGGGAGGGGTCGTTCTAGACAAGTATGCTCATACCATCTATTGGCTTATTTGGCCATCTGGAGTGCAGGTAATATTTTTAGAAGCTTTATGAAATGGGATAGTTTGTTATCCCCATGTTTAATTTCTAGGAAGGATTATCCCTTTAAACAAATATGATCTATTATATTTACATTTTTGACAAGATTGCAGAGTAACCGCTCTAACAATAGAAATACATGTCCTCAATGATTGAAGGCAGGCGAGATCATGTGGGACCATTCTAGCCAATGAGAGGGCAGATAAGCATGTGAACAACATGCACAACTAATGTTAACTGACATTTCTTTAGTATTAACCGGCCTTAAGTCGTTTTTCTCAAAGATACCGAAATGCCACGTGCATCCATTTACATCAGTACATTTGTAACAGCCTAAACATTACGAAACTTCTATTAAATCAAATAAGCCATATTTAAATTGACACTCTCTCATAGAACTCCATTCAAAAAAGTGCTTATCTAATGCAGACACATTTTTGGGCGGAGTAAATCTTCTCGTTTCACCGTGTCCTCTCTGCTTTAAATAGTTATTGTTATGTGTCGGAAATGGGGAATTGAATTTGAATGCTTTGAATATGAATCTGTTAAATCTGTTGAAGACAGTCAACAAAAAAATGTCAATAGAATAATTATATTTCTGTGTCACATCTAGAACATGTAAATAAAATGTTAATATTTCCTTTAACATTCCATGTTGTGTCCATATTTTTTCTGATAAGGGAGGCATGTCCATAGATGGGTAAATAGAAATAACAGAACATTGACTGCACACATTTTAATCATTTAGCAGACACTCTTATCCAGAGCAGTTAGAGATAAGTGCCTTGCTCAAGGGCACATCAACAGAGCTTTCAAGTAGTCGGTTCAGGGATTCAAACCAGCAACCTTTCCGTTACTGGCCCAACACTCTTAACCACTAGACTTCCTGCTAGTGTTATAGCTCAGAGTGGCAAACTGCACTTAATTACCATGAAGTGCTTAGCTATTAATGCTTTATGAAAGGGAAAATAGATTAGACTTTACTTTGACTGCATATAACTCATGAATAGACCTTTCATGTGTGTGTTATAGACCAGTATGACAAACGTAATTGAGATGTGCAGTAGAACTGTTAGAGTTACAAAGAGTTAAGATATGACCCTCAACTACACAATTTCATCCATAAAATGTACCCTGACGATTCAAACCTGTGGGTATCTTGATGCACAATTGACCTCAGTGAGACGAAGAAGGTAAGTCAAGGGCTTATAACATCATTTTAAAAATGTGGTTTGGCCTTTAGGTACACTACAGTTCAAAAGTTTGGGGTCACTTAGAAATGTCCTTGTTTTTGAAAGAAAAGCACATTCTTTTGTCCATTAAAATAACATCAAATTGATCAGAAATACAGTGTAGACATTGTTAATGTTGTAAATAACTTTTGTAGCTGGAAATTGACAATTTTTTACAGAATATCGATATAGGCGAACAGAGGCCCGTTACCAGTAACCATCACTCCTGTGTTCCAATGGCACATTGTGTTAGCTAATCCAAGTTTATGATTTTAAAAAGCTAATTGATCTTTAGAAAACCCTTTTGCAATTATGTTAGCACAGCTGAAAACTGTTGTTCTGATTAAAGAAGCAATTAAACTGGCCTTCTTCAGAAAGGTTGAGTGTCTGGAGCATCAGCATTTGTGGGTTCGATTACAGTGCCTTGCAAAGGTATTCACCCCCTTGGCGTTTTTCCTATTTGGTTGCATTACAACCTGTCATTTAAATAGATTTTTATTTGGATTTCATGTAATGGACATACACAAAAGAGTCCAAGTTGGTGACATGAAATTTTAAAAAACTACTTGGTTAAAAGAATTCACAAAAAAAACAAAAACAGAAAAGTGGTGCGTGCATATGTATGTATTCACCCCCTTTGCCATGAAGCCCCTAAATAAGATCTGGTGCAACCAATTACCTGCAGAAGTCACATAGTTAACTAATGTACACCTGTATGCAATTGAAGTGTCACATGTTCTGTCACGTGATCTCAGTATATATACACCTGTTCTGAAAGGCCCCATAGTCTGCAACACCACAAAGCAAGGGGCATCACCAAGCAAGCAGCACCATGAAGACAAAGGAGCTCTCCAAACAGGTCAGGGACAAAGTTGTGAAGAAGTACAGATCAGGGTGGGTTCTAAAAAAACATCAGAAACTTAGAACATCCCACGGAGCACCATAAATCCATATTAAAAAATAAATCCATTATTAAAAACCTTCCAAAAGAGGGCCGCCCACCTAAACTCACGGACCAGGCAAGGAGGGTATTAATCAGAGTTGCAAAGCTTCACAGCGGAGATTGGAGTATCTGTCCAAAGGACTACTTTAAGCCGTACACACAACACAGAGCTTGGCTTTATGGAAGAGTTGACCGAAAAAAATAAGCAAACATGTTTGATGTTTACCAAAAGGCATGTGGGAGACTCCCCAAACATATGGAAGGAGGTACTCTGGTCAGATGAGACTATAATTGAGCTTTTTGGCCATCAAGGAAAATGTTATGTCTGGCGCAAACCTAACACCTCTCATCACCCCGAGAACACTATCCCTACAGTGAAGCATTGTGGTGGCAGCATCATGCTGTGGGGATGTTTTTCATCGGCAGGGACTGAGAAACTGGTAAGAATTGAAGGAATGATGGATGGCGCTAAATACAAGGAAATTCTTGAGGGAAACCGGTTTCAGTCTTCTAGAGATTTGAGACTGGGACAGAGGTTCACCTTTCAGCAGGACAATGACACTAGGCATACTGCTAAAGCAACACTTGGGTGGTTTAAGGGGAAACATTTAAATGTCTTGGAATGGCCTAGTCAAAGCCCAGATCTAAATCCAATTGAGAATCTGTGGTATGACTTAAAGATTGCTGTACACCAGTGGAACCCATCCATCTTGAAGGATCTGGAGCAGTTTTGCCTTGATGAATAGGCAAAAATCCCAGTTGCTAGATGTGCCAAGCTTATAGAGACATACTCCAAGAGACTTGCAGCTGTAATTACTGCAAAAGGTATCTCTACAAAGTATTGACTTTGGGGGGAGGGGGGGTGAATAGTTATACACGCTCAAGTTTTCTAATTTCTTGCTTGTTCACAATAAAACATATTTTGCATATTCAAAGTGGTTGGCATGTTGTGTAAATCAAATGATACAAACCTCCCAAAAATCTATTTTAATTCCAGGTTGTAAGACAACAATATAGGAAAAATGCCAAGGGGGTGAATACTTCGCAAGCCACTCACTGTACAGGTTCAAAATGGCCAGAAACTGTCTCTAACCAGTATAGAAAGAGGAGTGGGAGACCCCGGTGCACAACTGAGCAAGAGGACAAGTACATTAGTGTCTAGTTTGAGAAACAGACGCCTCACAAGTCCTCAACTGGCAGCGTCATTAAATAAACTCTGCAAAAAAACTTAACATATGTAAATATTTGTATGAACATAACAAGATTCAACAACTCAGACATAAACTGAGCAAGTTCCACATACATGTGACTAACAGAAATGGAATAATGTGTCCCTGAACACAGGGAGGGTCCAAATCTAAAGTAACAGTCGATATCTGGTGTGGCATCAGCTGCATTAAGTACTGCAGTGCATCTCCTCATCATGGACTGCACCAGATTTGCCAGTTCTTGCTATGAGATGTTACCCCACTCGTCCACCGTGGCACCTGCAAGTTCCCAGACATTTCTGGGGGGAATGGCCCTAGCCCTCGCCCTCCGATCCAACAGGTCCCAGGCGTGTTCAATAGGATTGAGATCTGGCCATGGAAGAACACTGACATTCCTGTCTTGCAGGAAATCACGCACAGAACGAGCAGAATGGCTGGTGGCATTGTCATGCTGGAGGGTCATGTCAGGATGAGCCTGCAGGAAGGGTACCACATGAGGGAGGAGGATGTCTTCCCTGTAACGCACAGCGTTGAAATAGCCTGCAATGACAACAAGCTCAGTCCGATGATGCTGTGACACATCGCCCCAGACCATGACGGACCCTCCACCTCCAAATCGATCCTGCTCCAGAGTACAGGCCTCGGTGTAACGCTCATTCCTTCGACGATAAATGTGAATCCGACCATCACCCCTGGTGAGACAAAACCGAGACTCGTCAGTGAAGAGCACTTTTTGCCAGTCCTGTCTGGTCCAGCGACCGTGGGTTTGTGCCCATAGGCAACGTTGTTGCCGGTGATGTCTGGTGAGGACCTGCCTTACAACATGCCTACAAGCCCTCAGTCCAGCCTCTCTCAGCCTATTGAGGACAGTCTGAGCACTGATGGAAGGATTGTGCATTCCTGGTGTAACACGGGCAGTTGTTGTTGCTATCCTGTACCTGTCCCGCAGATGTGATGTTCGGATGTACCGATCCTGTGCAGGTGTTGTTACACGTGGTCTGCCACTGTGAGAACGATCAGCTGTCCATTCTGTCTCCCTGTAGTGCTGTCGTAGGCGTCTCACAGTACGGACATTGCAATTTATTTCCCTGGCCACATCTGCAGTCCTCATGCCTCCTTGCAGCATGCCTAAGGCATCTTTCTTTTGGTGTTTTTCAGAGTCAGTAGAAAGGCCTCTTTAGTGTCCTAAGTTTTCATAACTGTGACCTTAATTGCTTACTGTGTGCAAACTGTTAGTGTCTTAACAACTGTTCCACAGGTGCATGTTTATTAATTGTTTATGGTTCATTGAACAAGCATGGAAAACAGCGTTAAAACCCTTTACAATGAAGATCTGTGATTTTAATGAATTTTCTTTGAAAGACAGGGTCCTGAAAAAGGGACGTTTATTTTATTGCTGAGTTTAGTACCCGCAAAACACCAGTCTCAACCGTGAAGAGGCGATGCTGGCCTTCTAGATGCTGGCCTTCACTACGTGACCAAATGTATGTGGACAGCTCGTTGAACATCTCATTCCAAAGTCATGGGCATTAATATGGAGTTGGTCCCCCTTTGCTTCTATAACAGCCTCCACTCTTCTGTGAAGGCTTTTCGCTTTCTACTAGATGTTGGAACATTGCTTGCTTCCGTTCAGCCGCAAGAGCATTAGTGAGGTCGGGCAGTGATGTTGGGCGATTAGGCCTGGCTCGCAGTCTGCATTCCAATTCATCCCAATGGTGTTCGATGGGGTTGAGGTCAGGGCTTTGTCCACAGGGTTTGTCCACAGGGTTATTGTCATGCTTAAACAGGAATGGGCCTTCCCCAAAAGTTAAAAGCACAAAGTCATATAGAATACCATTGTATGCTGTAGCGTTAAGATTTCCCTACATCGGAACTAAGGGGCATACCATGAAAAACAGCCCCAGACCATTATTCCTCCTCCACCAAACTTTAGAGTTTGGCATCTTCCAGACCTAGATTTGTCTGTCAGACCTCTCCAGAGTCTTTACACCACTCCAGCCGACACTTCGCATTGCTGAAGCTCCCGTTGAACAATTATTGTGCTGAAGTTGCGTCCAGAAGCAGTTTGGAACACAGTATTTAGTGTTGCAAACAAGGACATATGATTTCTATGCTCTACGCGCTTCAGCACTCGGGGGTCCCGTTCTGTGAGATTGTGTGGCCTACAAATTCACTGCTGACCTGTGTGCTCTATTTTATACAACTTTCAGCTACAGATGTGGCTGTAGCTGAATCCTGAATCCACTCATTTGAATGGGTGTCCACATACTTTTGTATATATAGTGTAATGCCTTCCATCCTAGACACATTTCCTCATCTGCTTGCATGCGCCTCCTCTATCAAGGTGTTTTAGTACTTCCCTTATGCTTTTCCGCACGCTAAGTTTCCTCTAAAATATATTAGCTAGCTACACTCTTATAAATAATGCCAAGCCATATTACACTCTAGAATAATGCAACAATTCACAAGCCTGTGCAAACAAGTAAGAGGTTTATTTTCTTGTTTTTACACACATTGAGCTTGCAAGACAATAATACAGCTAGAGAGCTATGCTGGCTAGTAATATTAGCATATCAAACATGAACGTTTAGCTACCCCTCTCATACGAATATACAAGTACAGTTTCAGTCTATTAAAGTTACTTTAGAACAAACTAGGCTTCATTTGATCAGTACCATGAAGTCATTATAATGTGGTAAACGTTAATTGCAAGTGAAAACATTGATACCCTGGTGAGTGGTTTCCACTAACTTCTAGACCCACAAAGTCAGATTCTACAGCCACAAAGGGAAAATTTGAAGATTTTTTCATATATTTTTTTGCTTTTTTGTCTTCATTTAAGGTTAGGGTTAGGCATAAGTAATTAGTATAGTAATTAATGTAGTGTTTTTTCATGTGTGTTTTTGTGGATTGTAGTGTTTTGGCAGACATTACTGTAGTATTTTTACTATAGTGTTTGAGATCGGTAGCCCTAAGCTACTGCTTATGTAGCTTATGCCTGAAGCTGGCCCTACCTTTAAATAGGTAAGGAGACTTGGGCTTGTAGGGATAGCTCAGGGCTTCCAGACCTTTTCTACCCCTCTTGTTGGAGTTTTATTTTTGTCTTCTTCAACTTGATTTTATTCCAACTTTATTGGATAATTGAATGTAAAGAAGAAAAATAAAGAAGAAAACATGTGAAAAAGGAGGGAGGGGTTCGGTAGGGGATACAAACCCGGTTTAGGGTAAGGTTTAGGGGGTAGGGTTAGGAATAGGATACAGACCCGGTTTAGGGTAACGGTTTGGGTTGGGGGAGGGATTTAATATCTTTATTAGAAATAGAAAATATGGCCTCCCGAGTGGCGCAGCTGTCTAAGGCACTGCAGTGGTCTAAGGCACTGCTGTGGTCTAAAGCACTGCTGCGGTCTAAGGCACTGCTGCGGTCTAAAGCACTGCTGTGGTCTAAAGCACTGCTGCGGTCTAAAGCACTGCTGCGGTCTAAGGCACTGCTGCGGTCTAAAGCACTGCTGCGGTCTAAAGCACTGCTGCGGTCTAAGGCACTGCTGCGGTCTAAAGCACTGCTGTGGTCTAAGGCACTGCTGCGGTCTAAAGCACTGCTGTGGTCTAAAGCACTGCTGCGGTCTAAAGCACTGCTGCGGTCTAAAGCACTGCTGCGGTCTAAAGCACTGCTGTGGTCTAAAGCACTGCTGCGGTCTAAAGCACTGCTGCGGTCTAAAGCACTGCTGTGGTCTAAAGCACTGCTGCGGTCTAAGGCACTGCTGCGGTCTAAGGCACTGCTGCGGTCTAAGGCACTGCTGTGGTCTAAGGCACTGCTGCGGTCTAAAGCACTGCTGCGGTCTAAGGCACTGCTGCGGTCTAAGGCACTGCTGCGGTCTAAAGCACTGCTGCGGTCTAAGGCACTGCTGCGGTCTAAGGCACTGCTGCGGTCTAAAGCACTGCTGTGGTCTAAAGCACTGCTGCGGTCTAAAGCACTGCTGTGGTCTAAGGCACTGCTGTGGTCTAAAGCACTGCTGCGGTCTAAAGCACTGCTGTGGTCTAAAGCACTGCTGCGGTCTAAGGCACTGCTGTGGTCTAAAGCACTGCTGCGGTCTAAAGCACTGCTGCGGTCTAAGGCACTGCTGCGGTCTAAAGCACTGCTGCGGTCTAAAGCACTGCTGCGGTCTAAGGCACTGCTAGAGGCATCACTATAGATCCGGGTTCAATCGCGGGCTGTATCACATCTGGCTGTGAGTCCCATACAGAGGTGCACAATTGGCCCAGCGTCGTCCGGGTTAGTGGAGGGTTTGGCCGGGGGTGCTTTATTTGGCTCAACGCGCTCTAGAGATTCCTTGTGGCGGGCTAGGCGCCTGCAGGCTGACCTCAGTCGTCAGGTGAACAGTGTTTCCTCCAACACATTGGTCCGGCTGGCGTCCGGATTAAGCAGGCGGGTGTTAAGAAACGCCATTTGGCGGGTCATGTTTCGGAGGACACATGACTCAACCATTGCCTCCCGAGCCCGTTGGGGAGTTGCAGTAATGAGACAAGACTGAGAATGGGGAGAAAAAGAGGGTAAAATACCAAAAAATAAATAGAATAAATAGGAGATGCTCTTCAGGATGCTGGGAGGGTGTGGTGCTCTGTGATTGTGAGTAGTTGGTTGAGTGGTTGTGGATGTTGTTGTTCTTGATTGTGTTTGTGTTTCCACTGTTCAACAGGATTACACACAGGTCTTCTCCCGAGCAGCAACACAGCGGGTACACTGCGGTTCGGAACTCAGGTCAGGATTCGGGTAAGTATTGGTGTAGGTTTTCCTGTTTAAGGCTTTTCTGACTAAGTATGCATGTTTGAATATATATATATATATATATATATATATATATATATATATATATATATATATATATATATATATATACGTATATATTTTTCTAATAAGTCACTGCAGGTAGGTATGCATGTATTAAATGAATATGATTGAGAATCCACTCTGGGTCGGTATGCATGTTTTAAATGAATATGATTGAGAATCCACTCTGGGTCGGTATGCATGTTTTAAATGAATATGATTGAGAATCCACTCTGGGTCGGTATGCATGTATTAAAAGTTCACTCCGGGTACGTACACTCTTAGAAGTGTTCCGAAAGGGTTCTTCGGCTGTCCTCATAGGAGAACCCTTTTTGGTTATTGGTAGAAGCATTTATGGTAGAAGCCTTTATGGTTCCAGGTAGAACCCTCTCTATGGAAAGTTCTACATGGAAACCAAAAGGGTTCTACCTGTAATTAAAAGGGTTCTACTTGGAACCAAAAAGGTTACTTCAAAGGGTTCTCCTATGAGGACAGCCAAATAACCCTTTTAGGTTTAAGCACCTATTTTTGTGTATGCATTTTCAGTGTAGAGTTCTTTAAAGCTGGCAGACCCTGTGCTTCTCCATAAGGGGATACAAATCAAATACCAGTGTAGAGTTCTTTAAAGCTGGCAGACCCTGTGCTTCTCCATAAGGGGAAACAAATCAAATACCAGTGAGAGTAAAAGCAGCTGTTTAAAAGTGGATAAAAGTTATGACATGAAATAAGACAATAATAACATGATAATGTGTTAAAAGGCATGAAACTTGTTAGATCCACTTCAAATGTTATGGATTAAAAAAACAGTTAAAAAATAAAACATTTAAAAAATTGATAAAAGTGATGACACAATAATAGCGTGAATTGTTAAATATTACTGCACTGTTGGAGCTAGGGGGACAAGCATTTCACTACACCCGCAAAAACATCTGCTAAATGTGTATGTGACCATTACAATTTGATAAAAAAAATGTGATTGGATTTGATGTTTTGATGATTATTGATCTGATGATTAAAACGAAGGAAAAAAGGAAAAAAGACCTTAATATTTTAAAAGGGCCGTGAGGGTGGTGCTTTCTAAAACTCTGGGATGTTTTTGTTGTTCCTCTTGAATCATCAATTTCAAAGTTTCAGCCTAGAACAGCCATCCTCTCCATGGTGGTCATTAGACACAACAGTCCATGTGAGTATTGATTATTTATGTGTTTTGGGAGCCTAGGTTTCTCACTCATGGGTGGCACAAATTGGGATATGGGGGAGGGAAATGGGCAGGGTATATGCAAATTACTACGTAGTGTACTGAAACAGGCAGGGAGAGTGAGCGCGTCCATGGTGGCCTGTGAACCCGCAACCTTCTGGCCCTTAGCCCTGGACTCTACCACAAAACCATGCTGGGGCAAAGTTGATATCCACATTTATAAACACAGTATCGCTACAGTTATAGTTATTTGTGGTTGTTAATTTTTGTAGTTGAGTTAATTGAATGAGGGGGGAGGGTGTGGCCATTTTTTTTTAAGTACAAGGGTGGGTGTGCATGAGTGTGTGCGTGAGTGTGTGCATGCGTGTGTGGAGAAGGAGAAGAGAACAGGACAAGACATGAAACCTCATATCATGAACCATATTTAAACCATAACATAACTTTATTATAATGATAGTACAAAAAAATACACATGACCCAACTAACAATATACCAAAGGCCTTAGGGCACAGGCATTAGAACCCTAGCAACGTGTTACTGACACAAGGCACATATGGCAGTGGTTTTATTGACAGGTTTAAATACTGCAAATATTTACAAGCAAAACGTTTTGGCAATCAAACCCAATGAAAATGAATCAAATCAATGAATCTCAAATGTTTTCATATGGTGAGAAACCCAAGAGCTGATGAAGGAAAGGAGAACAGTGGTTTTCATCACTCCAATGAGAGGTCAGAAGGCTGTGTTGCCATGAAACAATCAAAGTGTACTGCTTGAACAGTTCATAGCTAGCTAGTTGTTAACTCTCTGAACAATAAGATATACAGAACGGATTGTTTTGTGGTTGGAGTCTTGTTACCTTGCCAACAGATAGACAGTATACAGTCTGTATTACATGTAATGACATAACAAGCATTAATCAAAAGTCATTATCACACTACCTATCCCATAGAGAGGCATTCTCTTTCCTCTAACCAGGAAAACATCTGGTTAAATTCAACCTACGTTCACTGTTTGAAGGTATTCGTTCAATTTCCGTAACAAGAAAAAGCAGGCATTTCCTTGTGAGAGGAATATTGACATTGACATTTTAGAAATTCTAGTACTCTGGTCGTGGCACATCAGAGGAGGCTGGTGGGAGGAGCAATAGACGAACGGGCTCATTGTAATGGCTGGAATTGAATTAATGGAAGGGAGTCAACTACATGTAGTTTTCATATGTTTGATGTGTTGGATATCATTCCATTAATTCCATTCCAGCCATTACAATAGGCCATCCTCCTATAGCTCCTCCCACCAGCCTCCTCCGAGACACATACAATCAGTCTAAAACATAGAAAACATTTCAAACAGTAGCCCTAAAGATATTAGGATATAAACTTCCATTGCTTCTAAACGTTTAGAATTAATATAATTCTGTTTGAGTCATGACATTCACCCTTTTTACTTAAGGACACGATTAAGCTGCAATGTAAGACAAAGAAAGCCTAGAGCTAAATATACTGGAGCGATGCTAATGCTATGGAAAAGACTGCGGTCCATTGTGCATGTGTGTGCTGTATTTGTCTCCTTACAGACACACAGCTGTCAGAGTCAAGATGGTGAGGGACCCATCGGCCCTCCAGGAGACCATACCCCCCACTGGGACTCGCTTTAGGGGTACAGGATGCTTGTAGTGGTGGGGTTGGTAGTGGTGGTGGTGGTGATGGTGGTAGTAGTGGTGGTGATGGTGGTAGTAGTAGTGGTGGTGGTGGTGGTGATGGTGGTAGGTAGTAGTGGTGGTGGGGGTGGTGGTAGTAGTAGTGGTGGTGGTGATGGTAGTAGTGTTGGTGTTGGTGGTGGTGGTGATGGTAGTAGTGGTGGTGGTGGTGATGGTAGTAGTGGTGGTGGTTGTGGTGATTGTGGTAGTAGTGGTGGTGGTGGTGGTGGTAGTAGTGGTGGTGGTGGTAGTAGGGAGTGAAGGCTGCTGGAGAGTGATAGGTTAAGAGACTCATACCATCTCTTCCTTTAGGGCATCCTTTTTGGTGATATTAGTGAGTCTAACTCTGGCTTCCTCTTTCTCCTCATCCTCCCTCCTCTTCTTGTCGCGAGCCTCTCCCTCTTGATGGTAGCCCACCATCAGCTGATAGACTATCACCCCGAAGGTGGAGCCTATAAACGGGGCAAAGATGGGCACCAGGAACCAGCACTTACCGGCACTGTGAGGACCAGAGAGCGAGAGCGAGAGAGAGAGGGAGAGAGAGAGAGAGAGAGAGAGAGAGGAAGAGAGAGGGAGAGAGAGAGAGAGAGAGAGAGAGAGAGAGAGAGAGAGAGGGAGAGAGAGAGAGAGGAAGAGAGAGGGTGAAGCAAAGACATGGATTACACAAGAGACCGGAGAAATATATATTCTTAATCTTGGCATCCTCTGCTTTTAGCTGTTTGTTCCATCATTACCATCTCCCATTTTGTCTCATCTGCATATCAATAATGCACAAAGCCCGAACCAGGACATTCAACAGAGGGGTAGACGTATAGTGCTAGTAAACATAAGAAGAGGTGTGAAGACAAGCAGAGAGATGAGGAGGCAACTAGAATAATGCAGAAAGGTGTACAGGATTGTGGGAGGACTCACGTGAAGACCTCGGGGCCCCAGCCTGCCAGGGAGGTGAAGAGACGAGGCCCCAGGTCCCTGGCAGGATTGACGGCGTAGCCGGAGTTGAAGCCCATGGACAGGCCAATGACCAGCACCACGAAGCCCACCGTGAAGGCCTCCAGGCCCTGGGGGATGGGGTTGTTGTAGGGGTCTACGATGGCCAGGATACACACGACCAACGCTGCCGTGCCAATCACCTGAGATAAAGACACTTACATTAACATGGAGAATTCCCAATACACTAGTAGTTCTGTTCCCTAATCAGTTTGGGGGTTGTATGCAGAAGGAAGATGCTAACCTGGTCAAAGAAGCCGTTGAGCAGGTTGAGATGTTCGCCAGGGTAGGTGGCGAAGATGCCAGCGGTGGCGTTGGGCCCGGTAACGATGAGCTTTCCAGCAAAGCCCCACAGAGCGTCTGTGAGGAGATTACACACAGACAAACATCATGAGATAACATCAACTTTAAAAAGGTGTTACACTATACACTGATTCGTCCAATGGATGCATCAGTTCCATCCCTGGTCATGTCAGAGGACTCACCAAAGTACAGACCAAAGATGATCCCGGAGCCCAGGAAAGCGCCCAGTGTCTGGAAGGCAAAGTACATTGGGAACTTTCTCCAGCGTTCTCTCCCAAGCAGGCAGAGGGCAAAGGTCACCGCCGGGTTTAGATGGCCTCCTGAGAATAACACACGTTGAGAGATTTTTAACATTAAAGCAGGACGGCTTTTCTCCAAAAGGAAGTACCTTTCCAACACTGCAACACAGTCATTTATCAGGCAGAAGAACACATGACTATTATAGGTTGAGCATTAGAACAACTCATGGGAACAAATCTGTTCAAGGAGAACCTATACACCTAGTCATATGATGTGCGTACCTGATACTTGGCCACAGACCAGGATCCCTAGGGTGGCAGCGAAGCCGAAAGCAAAGTTCACGGTGAGGAACATGCCATGAGATCCTCCACTAAGCACCAGCTGAGCCACCGCACCACAACCAAACATCTGTCAAGAGAGGGGAGAGACAAAAACTATAACATGAGTACCAACAAAAATTGAGCGCCAACATCGCTAGGTGTGTAAATCCAGAGCACAGCCAAACATACATTTTGCAATGTTAACACACTGCAATAGTCACTCAAGCTTTGTGCATCAAATGGCTTTGTAATTACAAATTATATATACTGAACAAAAATATAAACTCAACATGTAAAGTGTTGGTCCCATTTTCTTCTGAAATAAAGGATCCCATGCACAAAAAGGTCATTTCTATCAAATTTGTAGAACAAATTTGTTTACATCCCTGTTAGTGAGCATTTCTCCTTTGACAAGATAATACATCCACCTGACAGGTGTGGCATGTCAAGAAGCTGATTAAACAGCATGATCATTACACAGGTGCACCTTGTGCTGGAGACACTAAAAGGCCACTCTAAAAAGTGCAGTTTTGTGACAACACAATGCCACAGATATCTCAAGTTTTGAGGGAGCGTGTAATTGGCATGCTGACAGCAGGAATGTCCAACAGAGCTGTTGCAAGATAATTGAATGTCAATAAGCCACCACCAAAGTTATTTTAGAGAATTTGGCAGTATATCCAACCAGCCTCACAACCGCAGACCACGTGTAACCACACCAGCCAAGGACCTCCACATCCGTCTGAGAGGGGGGAAAAACTTATTCTGATTGGCTGGGCATGGCTCCCCACTGGTTGGACCTAGCTCCCAAATGGGTGGGTCTATCCCCTTCCAGGCCAATCCATGGCTGTGTCCCTGCCCAGTCATGTGAAATCCATAGATTAGGGACTAATGAATTTATTTAAATTGACTGATTTAACTGTAACTCAGTAAAAATGTAGCATGTATATTTTTGTTCAGTGTTCAAACGGATATCCTAGATTTGTCATCCCTGAAGGTCAGCACAGGTCAGAAGCGGTGTGCAATCGCTGTAAGTGAAACTGGACACCTTAAAGATTGAAATGGGATCCAGTCGCAAGGCCCCCTGGAGTGAATGCATTCCACTGAGACCACAGTAACGTTGAGGTTAGTTGCGAGGAACCATAGCTCTCGATAAAGGTCTTGGCGTCTAGCAGAGGTTCAACATCACTGAGCCCAGTCTAAACTCCCGATGAGACCAGAGGGCCTCATGCTTCCAACTCGGTGGAAAAATACTTCAGGGACACCATCTTTAGACATGTAGTCAAATGTCAGCGGCATCTGATAACATGTCGGTATGGTGCCAAAGAGTCGACTGAATTAGCCAGATCAAATTACACTGAAAGGTTATTCTCGGAATCGTTTGAAGTTTCATGACACAGTGAGCAATGACTGAAAAAGACAGCATCTAACAGAATGAATAACCTAAATCACAGCTGTCTAAATGGCTTGTTGGTGATAGCGACAGCAAGTCATGACAGCATTACGCCATGACATTGCATGACTGCATTACGCAATCACTCACCAGAATGTCAGGCAGTTTATGCTGTGTCCTCATACAGCAACATTATGTTTAGCGATAGACCTGGTCACCCAGGTATCCCTTTTAGCCAACAGCACTGGAGGTAGGGAGGTAGGGAGGTAGGGAGGGTTTGAGGGTGGTAGTGTCACATAGACAGGAAACCTCAGATAGCTTTAGATGGCGTCAGTCTTTTCAAACATCACTATACATGAAAAATGTTTATTGGAAAAAAGAACAGGTGAAGTTTGAAGAAGTCACCATACTCTTTCCATCACAGAGCCACTCCTACATAGCTGCAGGAAGCAGGGGTGCTGAGGGTGCTGCAGCACAACCTGAAAAATCCCCCTCCAAAAAATATAGTCATAAAAAAATGTAAAAGTGTTGTTGTTTTTTACAACATTATTTTACAAAAGTAGTGCACTGGGCCTTTACTGGTATTCGGGGACTAATATAGACCTCTGTAGAGCAGGCAAAAAAAAGAAAACAGCATCACTGCCTTGCCAAAAAAAGGTAGTTGTAAAATTAGGAACAGTATATCTAGCAGGATTCAATAGTTTGCAATTGTGAGAGTTGTTTCCCTGTCCCCTTCTCTGTGATTGTCATTCTACTGGAATACAGAAAGAACAAAACCTAAACAATTACATCCAAAAGTGCAAAGTCATGGACAAAGACACAAAACATCTGCATCAAATTAAATGTTTTTCTGGATAAAATAACATGGAAAACAACCACTTTTTGTGCAGTATTAATTGACCATCCTTACAAACCACTTACTGTAAATGTACATTAAAGTATTGTACATAGGATGGTCATCTAGGGTTGTACCTGTAGACTTTCCATCACCATGAAGAAAAACAATGTACAATACAGTAATTGAGTACATTGAGACATCAAGTGGTATGTGATGATGTGGCTCAGTTAGTAGAGCATGGCATGGTGCTTGCAATGCTCGGGTTGTGGGTTTGATTCCCAAGAGGTGACCCGTATGAAAATGCATGCGGTCACTACTGTAAGTTGCTGTGGATCAGAGTGTCAGTTTTCACATAGAAATAAGTTGCATTTGCGAAGTATTTCTAGAAACTGGAAAACATATACCAAGCAAGTATTTTTATATTCCACTTGTATTATCAGCTTAACTGTTTTGTACAGATAATGATCAGATTCAAGTTACAAATGTTTTATTTTTATTTATTTTTAATCACAAATGTAGTGCACTGAGCCTTTACTAGTCCTGTATTAGAGGACCATAACACTGAGGACCATAACACTGAGCCTTTACTAGTCCTGTATTAGAGGACCATAACACTGAGCCTTTACTAGTCCTGTATTAGAGGACCATAACACTGAGCCTTTACTAGTCCTGTATTAGAGGACCATAACACTGAGCCTTTACTAGTCCTGTATTAGAGGACCATAACACTGAGCCTTTACTAGTCCTGTATTAGAGGACCATAACACTGAGCCTTTACTAGTCCTGTATTAGAGGACCATAACACTGAGCCTTTACTAGTCCTGTATTAGAGGACCATAACACTGAGCCTTTACTAGTCCTGTATTAGAGGACCATAACACTGAGCCTTTACTAGTCCTGTATTAGAGGACCATAACACTGAGCCTTTACTAGTCCTGTATTAGAGGACCATAACACTGAGCCTTTACTAGTCCTGTATTAGAGGACCATAACACTGAGCCTTTACTAGTCCTGTATTAGAGGACCATAACACTGAGCCTTTACTAGTCCTGTATTAGAGGACCATAACACTGAGCCTTTACTAGTCCTGTATTAGAGGACCATAACACTGAGCCTTTACTAGTCCTGTATTAGAGGACCATAACACTGAGCCTTTACTAGTCCTGTATTAGAGGACCATAACACTGAGCCTTTACTAGTCCTGTATTAGAGGACCATAACACTGAGCCTTTACTAGTCCTGTATTAGAGGACCATAATACTGGGCCTTTACTAGTCCTGTATTAGAGGACCATAACACTGAGCCTTTACTAGTCCTGTATTAGAGGACCATAACACTGAGCCTTTACTAGTCCTGTATTAGAGGACCATAACACTGAGCCTTTACTAGTCCTGTATTAGAGGACCATAACACTGAGCCTTTACTAGTCCTGTATTAGAGGACCATAACACTGAGCCTTTACTAGTCCTGTATTAGAGGACCATAACACTGAGCCTTTACTAGTCCTGTATTAGAGGACCATAACACTGAGCCTTTACTAGTCCTGTATTAGAGGACCATAACACTGAGCCTTTACTAGTCCTGTATTAGAGGACCATAACACTGAGCCTTTACTAGTCCTGTATTAGAGGACCATAACACTGAGCCTTTACTAGTCCTGTATTAGAGGACCATAACACTGAGGACCATAACACTGAGCCTTTACTAGTCCTGTATTAGAGGACCATAACACTGAGCCTTTACTAGTCCTGTATTAGAGGACCATAACACTGAGCCTTTACTAGTCCTGTATTAGAGGACCATAACACTGAGCCTTTACTAGTCCTGTATTAGAGGACCATAACACTGAGCCTTTACTAGTCCTGTATTAGAGGACCATAACACTGAGCCTTTACTAGTCCTGTATTAGAGGACCATAACACTGAGCCTTTACTAGTCCTGTATTAGAGGACCATAACACTGAGCCTTTACTAGTCCTGTATTAGAGGACTGACATAGAGGACCATAACACTGGGCCTTTACTAGTCCTGTATTAGAGGACCATAACACTGAGCCTTTGCTAGTCCTGTATTAGAGGACTGATATAGAGGACAGTAACACTGAGCCTTTGCTAGTCCTGTATTAGAGGACTGATATAGAGGACAGTAACACTGAGCCTTTACTAGTCCTGTATTAGAGGACTGATATAGAGGACAGTAACACTGGGCCTTTACTAGTCCTGTATTAGAGGACCATAACACTGAGCCTTTGCTAGTCCTGTATTAGAGGACTGACATAGAGGACCATAACACTGGGCCTTTACTAGTCCTGTATTAGAGGACCATAACACTGAGCCTTTACTAGTCCTGTATTAGAAGACCGATATAGTCGTCCTCAGCACATTTATTCTGCACATTTCTTCCCCAAACTACTTCCCGCGGTCATGCACTCCTATGAACATTGTTTGAAGATAGTGATTTGGGGGGTGGTCAGCCGTGGTTTTGTGTGGCAGTATGTGGTCTCCTGCCACTTGGATTTAAGCAAAGCAGAGCACACAGACTGTTTCAGAAATGAAGCTGAAATATAAGGAGAACAATTATTTTCCCCCTAATTCCTGGGTTTATGTAAGGACTGTATTGTTTCCTGGGCGGTGCACATGCACACCACCGCTGGGGCCTGAAGGACGTGTTCTGTATGTCCAACCGCCTGTCACACACAGGTGATCCTGTAAGAGCTCAGGAAAGACCTGTCTGCTGATAGAGTCACTGTCACCCGCTGACCTTCAGAGACAAAGAGTGCCTGTCGGCTCCCCACTGACCACCTGGAAATGGAAGTGGTCCCCTTCACTCCAGAGACACCACATTCATTCAGAGGCTTCTAATTAACGACTTCAGTTTACGTTCACTCTTTTCCTATTTCTTCAGTGTAAACTGGAGTCAGGTATACAATTGTAAAGAATGCAGAGATCTGTTCTCCATATATAGGGGTGAAGCTGTGCGCATGCCAAATCTAATGCGCACACACACACACACACTGAAAACCACACACACTGAAAAACACCACATACACACACACTGAAAAACACACACACACATTGAAAAACACACACACTGAAAAACACACATATACACGTAGAGATAAACAACACTGCCCTGCCCTTCGTTCCTCCTCCCTACCTGAGAACCAGTCATTAGAACGCCTACCTGTTCACTCATTATATTACTTAGTCATTAGTACAACTTGATGACGTTAGCACAATAGATGACGTCTACCTGTGTCCTGGAGAGCATTTGGTGTGTTCACGTTTCACCCATTGTGTTGTCGCTGTCACTCCTCCCATAACATACATTAACATGGAAGAAAAACGTTGTTTAAAACGTGTGTGAAAGAGCCTGCAACCGTGAGTAAGACTGAATGATCCCTCCATCAACTCTCTGAGCCAAATAGTGAAAGTTAACTGCCTAGAGACCAGCAGGTTGTATACTCGCTAAACTGTCCGCTAGGTGCTCAGTGGCCATTGACTGCTAGAGCCAGATAACAATACAAATAGCAGGGGTTGTTTAATTTGTCTTGTTTCTTTATTTAACGTGACCAATGGCCTAGGGTCTGGGTTCCTTTTATGTGAATGACTGAGGGAAGATTTCATCTGTCAGTTTTATTAAAGCTGAGTGATGTGGAGGGATGAGTCCTTCTAGGAAGAGGCCACTCTAAGAGGGAAACAATCAACAGCGGTCAAAAGTGCAAACAAGAAGCAATCATCCCTAATATTCTTTTTAAAAACAAATTGTTACAATATCATAGTTTTGTGCTTAAATTGAAGCTCTCAAATTGTTCTACTGCTTGAGATCCTGAACCTCCTATAAAATATTAGCTCCAGAGTATTGTGGAGTTCATGCATCGGAATGTAAACAGTAACGGCACCAAAACATTAGTACCGACACATATTTCAGTCCAAGTCAAGCACTGCTTAGACTCCTCAGGGACATACATCTTACACACAATGTACAGTATGTTGAATTCTAGACTACCAATTTCTCAGTGTTCAATATCAACAAGTCTTGTGCCATGTCACCATGATGAAGAATGGAACAAAGGAACAAATATGGCAGACACAATATGTGTCAAGTACACAGAGATTTACAAACACACATTTACAAACACACGTGTGTGTGTGAATGTGTGTTTATGGATATGATTCAAAAACACACATATACAAACATGCCCGTGCGCACACACACACACACACACCAAACTCAAATATGGCAGCAGAAGGGCATGAGGTTGTCGGGGGAGCTTAGGATCCTGGATCGTTATGCTGGTATCATGTGGCCATGTTCTTGCCAACAAGAGCAAGCATATTTTTGTACAGACTCAAGGAGTGTGATTTACAGCTGCCTATATGAGTCTCACATTCCAGACTCCTGTCACATTGAAGTCAAGTGCAAAGTCTAGCACAACCTGTAAACCCATGCTGAACTTATCCACCAGTATCCATCGCTCTCACATCTTGGCATTACAACAATGGTCTATACTCGAGTTATTGTTAATTCAGAATTAATACAGACAAGAGGAGCCAAGAAAATGTAACCTGCAATGTCATATTTCAAGGAGATACAGGTATGAATATGCTCAAACTAATATTTATTGTGGCAAAGAATCATGAAAGTAAAACATGCAGTCTACTCTTCCAAGGAAAGCTTGAGTGAGGATAACCTGACTATAGATATGGAAAATTAGTATAACCTGACTATAGATGTGGAAAATGAGTGAGAATAACCTGACTATAGATGTGGAAAATGAGTGAGGATAACCTGACTATAGATGTGGAAAATTAGTATAACCTGACTATAGATGTGGAAAATGAGTGAGAACAACCTGACTATAGATGTGGAAAATGAGTGAGGATAACCTGACTATAGATGTGGAAAATGATTGAGGACAACCTGACTATAGATGTGGAAAATGAGTGAGGATAACCTGACTATAGATGTGGAAAATGAGTGAGGATAACCTGACTATAGATGTGGAAAATGAGTGAGGATAACCTGACTACAGATGTGGATAATGAGTGAGGATAACCTGACTACAGATGTGGATAATGAGTGAGGATAACCTGACTATAGATGTGGATAATGAGTGAGGATAACCTGACTATAGATGTGGATAATGAGTGAGGATAACCTGACTATACATATTATGAATGAGAATGTGAGTAAGGTGGTGAGAGATAGAGGGTCTCTTACCACCAGGATGAGGGTACCCAGACACTCTGCCAGAGCCTGGCGCAGCAGCAGGTTACGGATCTGGAAGTTCCGTGCCAGCTTGTCCAACCATATCTTCTGTTTTCCCATGGTTCAGTGCTGCTCGGCAAGGTAGGTCCTCCTGAGTGTGTGTGATGGCTGATGACCTGGCCTCTTGTACTGTGTCTGGTGACAGTAGGTAGGTCCTCCTGAGTGTGTGTGATGGCTGATGCCCTGGCCTCCTGTACTGTGTCTGGTGACAGTAGGTAGGTAGGTCCTCCTGAGTGTGTGAGATGGATGAGGCCCTGGCCTTCGTCTCTTATAGGACCTGGATTTCCTGTGGCTCCTGCCAAAGACAGCCTCCTCGAACACTCCCTTCTCTCTCCCTCCCACAATCTCTCTCTATAGATGTCAGTGTCTCTCCCTTGTAAATCCCAAACACTCTCTTTCTCTCTCTCTGCCTCTTCTGATTTGCACTCTCTCTCTTCTCCTTTCCGCCTGTCCATTTTCTCTGTTGTTCCTGCTTTGTCTGGTCTGAATAGAGGTAAGATTTACTCAAAATCAGTTATAGGGATAGACCTTACACATGCTTTATGAGCTTGCCATACTTTCATCTGGTAATACATCAACAGATCTCAGAACTGTCTGACAGCCCTTTGCTTGACACAAGTCAGCCTGCCTCAGGGCCCTGCATGGTGTCTGTAATGAAGCTGGCAGTTTGTTGAGTGCACTCAGATCTACCTGACAGAACATGAAATCCACTATACTGAAAATGTTTAAAGTATTTTAGTTATTTGTGGGAAGAAAGGGACGGCCATAGTTTACTGTATGTGAGTGTTAGGTTGAGTATCTCTACTCATGCTAGTGTGATATATATGTGAATTGAAGTAGACTACTTGTACTCTGTATTTTGTGCTTTGCTACTTCACAATGTACTGTGTAGGGCTTCCTATTGTGTTGATATATCAAATGCAATGTTGGATATAGCAGATAACAGAAAAACATCAAGGTACATCATATTTGTTCAAGAACTGATTGATCTATAATATACTGTATAATCTATACTTTCACAGTTCAATTGAACGCAAAGTGCTCTAGTACCTCAACAGAGGGGTCACACTGCTTCTTGGTGTGAGAAGCATACATTTTGAGCGGTTATAGAGATATAATGACAGGCACCTCTAATTCAGACCAGACAAAGCAGGAACAGTACATGGTGATGACGATTCAGGCAGAACAAAGAAACAGGATGGACTAAAAGGAGAAGAGAGAGTGTGAGAATCAGAAGACTTATCTTCAGAAGAGGAAGAGCTCATTTCCTGCAATTCTAAACATATTGCCAGGTGGCAGAATGAAAATTGTGGCTATATAGCTAATCTTATGCTATTCTACACATTTGGCAATGAGGCTGAGACAGTTTTTTCCATTTTTTTCCATAGGGGATTGTAGAAACACTTAAAGGGCTGTGTTTCGTGTAGGCTTTCCCTGGCGTGATGTTTTCATAACCATGTAAATCTCTCTCGGACAAGGTGACTATTATCAATATATTCTGCTCTATTTACTCTCAGATTGGAAAATGCTTATTTGCAACAAAGTAGACATCATAGAAAACTACAAATCCCTGCAAGCTCCTGCATGTCATCTCTAGCTGACACCTTTGCTAACAGGTACTGTGTCAATTTAAAACTTGCACAATACCGTTCACAGAATTGTCAATTTAAAGTTTTGTAGCCAAATGATTCATTACTACATTTAGCTAACATTAGATAGTTAATCCAGAGATTATTATTCTTAACTGACTTGCATAGCTAAATAAAGGTTAAAACATATTTTTTTAATTGTTCAACTTTATTTGCCACTAGTCTGTGAATCTGTCTGTGACATATCGAAAATGAGGGTTTAAGGTCATGATAAGTCATGGAAATTTGTTTCATAATTTATATCAATTGAATTAATGGAGGCACACATATATCAATCATTTAAAAATCTACATATTCATGTTGAGTTATATACCTTGATTTGAAGTAGCTCACTTTATCCATTTGATCTCTGAATCATTGAATAAAGTAATAATACTTTTTTTTTAAAGTATTTGGTTGTAATGGTGCAAGATTTTATATGAAGGGTGGCAATCATCCTCCAGGAGAGCTACTGGCTGTGCAGGCTTTTGTTCAAGCCCTAGTCTAACCTCACTGTAGCCTAAACATCAGCTGCTCAACAGTTCCTTGATAAGCAGACTTGGATGTTTCAGGGTTTGATCAAAAGCCAAGCCTGAATACCCAGGAGGTCTCCAGATGGAGGGTTGACCACATGTTGACAACATGTGACTAACAGTGCAGTTCTACTTTGTGTGGTTAGGTTTCGATACACCCACTTGTGTTGATCCTCCCACTTGTTTCGCAACGTCCACTATCAGACACACTCCATATATGCAGTTACCTCTAACTCATGAGAAAAGCATTGAGGTGGTGGAGTACATAATGGTCTCCATTGTGTTTATGTAGTTTGTGTTTATCTTGTTGTGACACGTTAGGTGTCATTCAGACTTTTTGAAAGACAAATATTACTTAACACTAAAACCAGAGAGGAAGAGGCCAAGCAAAAGAATGTACTCCTCCCAAAATCTGTCAGCGTGAGACAAGCCCATTTCAATATTAATGTCTATGACATTGTTGAATTACGTGAGGCTTATTTGATCAAATAGACGTTTTATAATGTTTAGGCTGTTACAAATGTTTCTGATATAAGTGGATACCCTTGGCATTCTGGAAACTTTGAGAAAAACAACTTTGTGCTGTTGCGCACACGCGTATCTGCCCTCTCATTGGCTAGAATGGTCCCGTCTCACCTGCCAGAAAATCCTGTCCTGGATGGCCAGATTGCTAACAAGACTGACAAGAAACTGCCATGTGGGGAATCTTAAGTGGCCTGTTTGTTCTTCATACCATGTTTTGTTTCAAGTGATTTAATGTTAATACTAATATACATCAAATGTGCTAGCTAGCTAACCAACAATTGTATCGATGTACTGTATTTGAGAGAAAAGTGCTCATTGTGCAAATGTATTTATGCTTTCAATAAACATTGGAGACGAAATATTGCTTACATGTTGTCACCAATCTAAGTCAACCCTGTCTGTTTTTCCCCATTGTTGCGCACGCGTCCAGTTTGTTGCTAAAAAAACATGATTATGTGGAAGATGATTACATTTCCACAATGGGGCTTGATTAGGGATAACATATTGCCTCTCCTTAGAATTTCCTCAGTATGTAAACATCTTTTGTGAACATTCATGTTCTCTATATTTGTTTTTAGAACTTTTTCATAGTATCCATTTGGTAGTGGTTACAGTCCTGTCTCATCGCTGCAACTCCCGTACGGACTCGGGAGAGGCGAAGGTCAAGAGCCATGCGTCCATGCGTCCTTGAAAGATTACCCAACCAAGCCGCATTGCTTCTTGACACAATACACATCCAACCCGGAAGCCGGCAGAAACACCGTACACCTGGCGACCTGGTCAGCGTGCACTGCACCCGGCCCGCCACAGGAGTCGCTAGTGTGCGATGAGACAAGGATACCCCTGCCAGCCAAACCTTTCCTAACCCGGACGACTCTGGGCCAATTGTGCGCCGCCCCATGGGCCTCGCGGTCGCGGCCAGTTGCGACAGAGCCTGGGCTCGAACCCAGAATCTCTGGTGACACAGCTAGCACTGCGATGCTAACACCAATTGCACAACATTTTGTGTTATTCTTGAGCATGACAGACTACCCAGCAAACCTAAAATTGGTTCTGTGAAGTTCCCAGAACATTCGTAAGGTCGCGGCAAATGTTCTCAAAACACAATGTAGAGTTTGGGTTTCACCAGGCATAATGGGACCCATGTCATCCAAAAAGATGACTGAAGTTTGCCAAAAAGCACCTGGATGATCATCAAGTCTTGGAAGAATGTTCTATGGACAGATTATTCAAAATTATAACTTTTTGGACAACATGGTCCCATTATGCCTGGTGAAAACCAAACACTGCATTCCACAGTATGAACCTCATACCAACGGACCTCGACGACTTGCCTTAATAGAAGGAACCATGAATTCTGCTCTGTATCAGATAAATGTACAGGATACTGTCAGGCCATCCATCTGTGAGCTAAAGCTGAAGCACAGCTGGATCATGCAGCAGGACAATGATCCAAAACGCATAATCAAGTCTACATGACAATGGCTGATAAGCAACAAATTTGAAGTTTTGGAATGGCCTAATCAAAGTCCAGACCTAATCCCAATGTAGATGTTGTGTCAGGACTTGAAACGAGCAGTTCAAGCTTGAAAACCCACAAATGTCACGGAGTTACAGCAGTTCTGCATGGAAGAGTGGGCCAGAATCCCCCCAGACTGATCAACAACTACAGGAAGCTTTTGGATGGAGTGATTACAGCTAAAAAAGTGGCACAACCAGTTATTGAGAGTGGGGGCAATTACGTTTTCACACAAGGGCATTGGGTACTGCGTAACTTTGTTTATGAAATAAGTTCAGTATGTAATTGTTGTGCTATGTGTTCCCTCAGGCTCCCTTTATATAATATCAGGTTTTGGTTGAACATTCAGTATCAAAAATATGCAAAAGTAGAGAACATTTTAAAAGGGGCAAATACTTTTTCACGGCACTGTAGGTTACAATGATCATTTCCACATTTTCCAAATATGTCCGTTTTTCTGACGTTCATAGAGTATTTGTTTATGTTTAACCTCTACGGGATCTGTGTCCCTAAACCGGGAAGGTTGTTGCTAACGTGCGCTATTGTGACTAGAATGACGTATTATACAACAGCCAACTTTCCGGGACATAGACATGTCTTATATGGGTAGAAAGCTTAGATTCTTGTTAATCTAACTGCCGTGTCCGATTAACAGTTCCAATTATATTGAAAAAATACCATGCAATTTGAAGAGTGCACAACAACAAAAACTTTTATCACGGCAACTGGTTTGATACATTCACCTCTGAAGGTAAATGATGTACTTACATTCAGTAATCTTCTTCTGATTTGTCATCCTGAGTGTCCCAGAGATCAAATGTAGCATAGTTTTGTTTGATAGAATCAATACTTATATTCAAATGTAGGAACTGGGGTCTACAGTTTAACCCCACTGCCGTCTCTGGCTCCACACCCACCCGACCAGCCATCGAGTTGTATGAAAGTAAGTGTATAAGCTAATGATCAATCATGTATGACATTCCTGGAAGTGTGTAAACTTAAATTTTTTATTACCATAGCATTTTAAATAAAATAGTATTTGTCACATGCGCTGAATACTACTTACAAGTAAAAAATAGATAAGTAAAAATAACAAATAATTAAAGAGCAGCAGTAAAAAAAACAGTAGCGAAGCTATATACAGGGGGTTAGTCAAGGTAATTGAGGTAATATGTACATGTAGATAGAGTTAAAGTGACTATGCATAGATAATAAACAGAGAGTAGCAGCAGTGTAAAAGAGGGGGGTGGGGGACAATTTTCTCTATAGTTATGTACTTGAAAATGTATCAATTGGCCAATTCAGCACATTTTGGGCAAACTCCTGGCAGACTTGATAAAAAAATATTGTGCAGTAATGTAATTCTTCACTGGATCAGTCTGAAACTTTGCATACACACTGCTGTCATCTGGTGGCCAAAATCTGAATTACACCTAGACTCCGATCTGAAGGTATGGCTTTTCTCTTGCATTTTGGCATTAATACGTCATATATCAGGTAGCCTAGTGGTTAGAGTGTTGGACTTGTAACCAAAAGGTTGCAAGATTGAATCCCTGAGCTCCTGCTCCTGAACAAGGCAGTTAATCCCACTGTTCCTAGGCCATCATTGAAAATAAGAATTTGTTCTTAACTGCCTTGCCTAGTAAAATAAAGGTAAAAAACAAAATATCAGTTTGCAAACAATGTAAAAAAAAGATATCATGGATCTTTATTTTTGTTAAGGAATCTCCAAAATAAAGGTGTTTCAGCCTAGATCGGTGCTTTCTGTGGTGGTGGGGCAAGTCAGCCGAATATACGGAGCATTTCGCCGTGACTGGCTCGGTGTTCTGTCACTCATGGGGACACTACGTCACCGCCAAGTGTAAAGGTGGACATCGAAAATTCAAGCCCTTTGGGTGCTGCCATAGAGTTACATTAGAAGTGCCCTTCCAAGAAGGCTTAAGGTCATTGGCCACAGATAAAATTGCATCAAATCACAGTATATGTAAAGTAGCTTTGATTGGACTGATCATGTCAACATCATACTTTCAAAATCTTAGCTAGCAGTCATCATCATGAATCAAGTCGACAATCTACTGGCAAATCCTTTTTAATCCTCGTCATATGAAGAGAAATAATGAAGAGAAATGATACGTAAAACGAGAATACTGTGCTCATCGGCCATTGCACATAAACATTACACAACAAGTTGGAAATGGAAAATTCCACAATGAGTCGTTTGGAAGGAATCGTGACTGTGGCTAACTGCAAGCAATGCATCTGGGAAGTGGGGAATAAATGAGTTCCGACAGGGAAAATACATTTTGAACGGTCATCCAACTCGTAATTGTAAATCCGGCCTCTCTCTTTCTTTGACAACAAAATGTGCCCACAAAGGACTGCCTGTTCAAGTAAGCATAGCACAACAATGAGAGTCCAAAAATGTATTGTATACTGCTGCATAAATTATGTAATATGCCAGGGAGATATGTATACTGTAGCTAAGAAAGTAATACTAAGTTTGTTGTATAGTAAGATGTTAGTAGTCCAAGTGCCTCACCCTAATAATTTGGTATTTTTACCAATCTTAATTTCACCTACTGTTCTGACTTGGTGGTGCGCATGTAACCTGTTTTAGGGAAATGTAATCATTGAATATTGTCTGCTTATATGCTTCCTTTATTTATCCTACGGTTCTGACTTGGTGTCGAGGGAAATACTGTAAGAACATCCCATGTTGAATTCTGCTGCTGTACATTTCAAGTGCTGAACAAATAGTTATATTGACTAAGTCTATTCTAGCTCGCTCATTGAAATTACGGATTGCCTCATCCACTCGTTGTCCTCTTATGTCATAGTTCGTACATCTCAATTGTCAGTAGAAACCACATTTGTTTAAGCAAGTCAGCCATATCAGCTATGTTTTTTTAAAAGGCAGTTAACGAGACTGAATGACCTGTTTCGCTGCCAGACAAGGCTCTGTTGATTGGCAGGTGTAGTAGTGGTAAGATGTTGGGACTGATTTTGGGACAGTTTTATGTAGGCCTAATAGTTTGTGGGAACCGTTTGTCACCGTTGTAGTGCAATTCATGTATTGTAGCTTTGCTGGCATACATCAAAAACATTTTTAAAAGTTAGATTTACATGTTAAAATCGCCACTGATCTGGGCCCATATTTAGGTATCCAAGACTATGAGCCCTGATCTGATTTCATCTGCGGTGAAAAGTGACGGAGATAGAGCAGTGTTTGTCAGACCATGAGACATCCCGAAAATCAGGCTTCTCACAAAATCGTCTGAAGCGTCGTAATGCCTCGATCACACTAACAGTGTCATTGCATTTTGGTACAACCAGAAGAACATTAATTTCCAATGAAACACTGCGTTTGCGTTGCACAGGCAGTTGCAGTGTTCTTTGTGATGCATATTGAAGTAATAATGCCATAGAAGCCGGTGTTTGGAGGATATATTGGCACATGAGTTGTTAGGCCAGAGACGAAGTCGAGGGCAGGCAAACCGTGCCAATATCAAATCAAATTTTATTGGTCACATACACATGGTTAACAGGTGTTATTGTGAGTGTAGTGAAATGCTTGTGCTTCTAGTTCCGACAGCAGTAATATCTAACAATTCCACAACAGATACCTACTACACACACATCTAAATAAAGGAATGGAATAAGAAGATATACATATGTGGATGAGCAATGACAGAGCGGCATAGGCTAAGATTCAATAGATAGTATAGAACACAATATATCCTCCAAACACCGGCTTTGAGGGCATTATCACTTTTACACAACGGGTAACCAACATATTCAAGTAACGATTTACATATTTTCATAAAAAACGTTATTTTTATTAATTTATTTAAACTATTTCATCCGTCCACAAGATATAGTCATGACACAAATCTAAGGTTGCTACCCAAGGTCGTTTACTCATGGTCTTTGTTCTGTATCTATAGACGTTGTTCGTCCTAAATGTTCCACAGCCATACTGGCTGGCCAAGTTCTTATCCCTTGTTTGCTATCTAGCCAACTATGGCTAATATACAGTAAAGACAAACAGGATGGGATGGATTTCAGAGATATGGCCGCCAACACCAAATGGAAGTATACATGACCAGTCAAAAGTTTTAGAAAATCTACTCATTCCAGGATTGTTCTTTATTTTTTACTATTTTCTACATTGTAGAATAATAGTGAAGACATCAACTATGAAATAACACATATGGAATCATGTAGTAACCAAAAAGGTGTTAAACATTTTCAAAATATATTTTATTTTGTGATTATTCAAAATAGCCACCATTTGCCTTGATGACAGCTTTGCACACTCTTGGCATTCTCTCAACTAGCTTCACCTGGAATGCTTTTCCAACAATCTTGAAGGAGTTCCCACATATACAGTGGGGCAAAAAAGTATTTAGTCAGCCACCAATTGTGCAAGTTCTCCCACTTAAAAAGATGATAGAGAAATATCTTATATCTCCTTTTTGAGAAATATCTCCTTTCTGAGAAAGGAGGCTCCTCCTTTACTCCTTTGAAAATAATTTGGGGAAAGGACCTTGGTCTGACTATCAGTGATGAGTTATGGGCGGAGGTTTGCAACAGGGTATACTGCACCTCTACTAATGTAAAAATGAAAGAATCTAACTACAAATGTTTGTACAAATGTTATTATACTCCTTTGAGACTCCATAGAATGAAAACAGATATGTCTCCTAACTGTAAAAGATGTACCTCTGAAAGTGAAACCTATATGCATGTATTTTGGAGCTGTAGAGATTGCCAGATTCTGCACAGAAAATACCAGAGGTACAGTTTGATAGGACCCCGTGTATCTATCTTCTTAATGCCCAGCAGGACTTTGTTCTTGATCCTGACAGAGAAAATTTGCTTATGACTATTACATACTTCGCTAAGAAATGTATTCTTCTATTGTGGGCCTCTAATACCCCTCCTACATTTAAAATGTGGATTGACCAGATTGTTGACTTTCTCCCTCTTGAAAAGCTCACTTATGACCTCCACAAGAGACAGCCCAAGTTTGATAGACTCTGGTCTCCACTATTCAACTATATTTCAAACTGGACAGAGTGAACGGGGTGACTAGGGAAATGTGCAGATACATGTTGTGTAAGGTGCTGTAAAACCTAAAAACTAATTATTGGCCCGTCGTCTCAGCGAAGGATAGAAATAGCTAATGAGAACCTTGATAGTGCTGCTGCAAGTGTTATATGTTTTTTTGTGTGTTTTTATTTAAATTATATTTTTGAGTATGCGTGCGTATGTATGTATGTATGTATATATATATATGTGTATGTGTGGGTGTGTGTATATATATGCACCAAGGAAAATAAATAAAATAAAAACACTTTATTTTTCTTAATCTTTCATTTTAATTGTATTTTTTTCAAAATGTATTATTCTAATATTTTTTTTCATTTTTTTTAAGCCTGTCACATCTGTGAATGTGGAATGTGTTTTTAAGCCTGTCACATCTGTGAATGTGGAATGTGTTTTTAAGCCTGTCACATCTGTGAATGTGGAATGTGTTTTTAAGCCTGTCACATCTGTGAATGTGGAATGTGTTTTTAAGCCTGTCACATCTGTGAATGTGGAATGTGTTTTTAAGCCTGTCACATCTGTGAATGTGGAATGTGTTTTTAAGCCTGTCACATCTGTGAATGTGGAATGTGTTTTTAAGCCTGTCACATCTGTGAATGTGGAATGTGTTTTTAAGCCTGTCACATCTGTGAATGTGGAATGTGTTTTTAAGCCTGTCACATCTGTGAATGTGGAATGTGTTTTTAAGCCTGTCACATCTGTGAATGTGGAATGTGTTTTTAAGCCTGTCACATCTGTGAATGTGGAATGTGTTTTTAAGCCTGTCACATCTGTGAATGTGGAATGTGTTTTGTTGGTTGATTGAAAAACAAGAAAACTTAATAAAACTTTAAATTGAATAAAAAAGATGAGGCCTGTAATTTACATCACAGGTACACTTCAACTATGACAGACAAAATGAGAAGAAAAATCCAGCAAATCACATTGTAGGATTTTTTATGAATTTATTAGCAAATTATGGTGGAAAATAAACATTTGGTCACCTACAAACAAGCAAGATTTCTGGCTCTCACAGACCTGTAACTTCTTCTTTAAGAGGCTCCTCTGTCCTCCACTTGTTACCTGTATTAATGGCACCTGTTTGAACTTGTTATCAGTATAAAAGACACCTGTCCACAACCTCAAACAGTCACACTCCAAACTCCACTATGGCCAAGACCAAAGAGCTGTCAAAGGACACCAGAAACAAAATTGTAGACCTGCACCAGGCTGGGAAGACTGAATCTGCAATAGGTAAGCAGCTTGGTTTGAAGAAATCAACTGTGGGAGTAATTATTAGGAAATGGAAGAAATACAAGACCACTGATAATCTCCCTCGATCTGGGGCTCCACGCAAGATCTCACCCCGTGGAGTCAAAATGATCACAAGAACAGTGAGCAAAAATCCCAGAACAACACGGGGGGACCTAGTGAATGACCTGCAGAGAGCTGGGACCAAAGTAACAAAGCCTACCATCAGTAACACACTACGCCGCCAGGGACTCAAATCCTGCAGTGCCAGACGTGTCCCCCTGCTTAAGCCAGTACATGTCCAGGCCCATCTGAAGTTTGCTAGAGAGCATTTGGATGATCCAGAAGAAGATTGGGAGAATGTCATATGGTCAGATGAAACCAAAATATAACTTTTTGGTAAAAATTCAACTCGTCGTGTTTGGAGGACAAAGAATGCTGAGTTGCATCCAAAGAACACCATACCTACTGTGAAGCATGGGGGTGGAAACATCATGCTTTGGGGCTGTTTTTCTGCAAAGCCAGTCTCCAGATCTCAACCCCTTAGAAAATCTTTGGAGGGAGTTGAAAGTCCGTGTTGCCCAGCAACAGCCCCAAAACATCACTGCTCTAGAGATCTGCATGGAGGAATGGGCCAAAATACCAGCAAGTGTGTGAAAGCTTGTGAAGACTTACAGAAAACGTTTGACCTCTGTCATTGCCAACAAAGGGTATATAACAAAGTCTTGAGATAAACTTTTGTTATTGACCAAATACTTATTTTCCACCATAATTTGCAAATAAATAAATTAAAACTCCTAAAATGTGATTTTCTGGAATTTTTTTCTCATTTTGTCTGCCATAGTTGAAGTGTACCTATGATGAAAATTACAGGCCTCTCTCATCTTTTTAAGTGGGAGAACTTGCACAATTGGTGGATGACTAAATACTTTTTTGCCCCACTGTACTTGCGTACTATTGTTTGTACAGATGAACGTGGTATATTCAGACATTTGGAGATTACTCCCAAGGATGAACCAGACTTGTGGAGGTCTACAATTATTTTTCTGAGGTCTTGGCTGATGTCTTCTGATTTTCCCATGATGTCAAGAGGCACTGAGGTTGAACGTAGGCCTTGAAATACATCCACAGGTACACCTCCAATTGACTCAAATAATGTCAATTAGCCCATCAGAAGCTTCTAAAGCCATGACATCTTTTTCTGGAATTTTCCAAGTTGTTTAAAAGGCACAGTCAACTTAGTGTATGTAAACCTCCGACCCACTGGAATTGTGATACAGTGAATTATAAGTGAAATAATTTGTCTGTAAACAATTGTTGGAAAAATTACTTGTCATGCACAAAGTAGATGTCCTAACCGACTTGCCAAAACGGTAGTTTGTTAACAAGAAATTTGTGGAGTGGTTGAAAAACTAGTTTTAATGACTTCAACCTAAGTGTACGTAAACCTCCGACTTCAACTGTAGGTCCAGAAAGATACATCAGTTGTTTTGTCATTATTTTACTCTGCCTGCAAACACGCTGGATGATTCAGAATCCATGGAAGAGCTTGAATGATTCACTGACGAAAGGTACTGACGATCTCAAAGAAATATGTCACTGGTTTCAAGCACAACAAACCCATTCAACAAAACAAACCAAATCCAAGTTGGCAAAGCCGTATCAACAATGGCATCAAACCATCCCCAAACAAGCGGGTGTGCGTGGAGAGTGGTTTATGGATATGGATGTTGACTTGTTGAAATCTATCAATGAAAGGCTTGCCAACCTTGATATCTTGGATATACTACAAGACGACATCTAGAATTCAGCCAATGTCCGATTGTTGATCTAAGGAAAGAGAACACAGTGTTGAAAGGTACTGTAGACTCTATTGCTGGCAAGGTGGAGTTGATGCAAAGGAAGAACAAACTACTTAAAGAAACCATGGGGACAATCAATGCGGGACAATCTAATATTTTCAGGGATACCAAAGAATGACAACAGCAGAAGCTGTGAGGACACTTTCCACGACTATGTCACCTCAACTGAAACTGCCCACAGATGGGCGTAAATGTCACTTTCTCCAGTCCATAGAATGGACAAGGCCTCTGGGAATAGTCCACAGGCTATTATTGCATGTTTTGAACATTTTAAGCAAAAGGAAATGGCGAAGAGCAGGGGCAGAGAACTCAAACACTGATTTTGGAATGAATGATCACTTCCCCACAGAGATCAATGAAAGGAGAAAAAAACTATCCCATTATGAAAGAATAGCGTTGCCTGAACCAACAAATCTCCTTGGTGATGAATAAACTTTACATCAACGGGCAACTGTATCGGGACTCTAGAGGAACTCCCTGGATATATTAATCCAACTGTATCAGGACTTGTGGTGGCATATTTCTGCTTTACCAAATGAGGAGAGTTAAACTTCACACACCAGTCAGAGTTACACTTAAACAACATCTTTAATAATAAGAGCTTTGCAATAGCCTTTGACTTTCAATGATGCGCTCTCTCTAATGAAGCATTGAAAGTGACTACAGAATATTACAAAGATCTTTTATAGCCAAGATACACCCCTCTCAACCTACATGACGAACCACAGATCTCAGGAACAGTTCACAAAGAAAGACTTTTACTTGAGAGAGAGGAGTATCCCATAGCCAGATAGCATTCGTTATAAATTATTGTTCAGTTTGGTCCCTAAAACGAGGTTCTATTCTCATTCCTGATACTTCACAGCACAGAACCATTACCTCATCCAATGACATAACTCAATTGTCAACTCTAGATACTCCCATCTAAAGTAAAAAACCCTTCTTGACCCCTCTCCTGGACAAACTCACTGAGGGGAGTGACTTGCGCACAGACATTGTGGAGAAAGTAATTGGTTCCCCCTTAATCACGCCACCCCTTCACATGGTTAAACAGATACATTCACACATGAAGACAATGTTCCATTCTGTCCTCTTCCCTTTCTGATATTCTGCATAGCACCAGAGACATGTAAAAGACAAGCCTGACCTCAAGTGACTGAGCCCCAGCTGAGGGAAGAAATGACTAGTGTTGTCAGTTGATATTAGAAATACATTCTAATAAAAAGTATATCACATAAGAATATTATGCAGACATGACATCTTAATTACTTATGTTACCCAACTAATTCTGATTCATCCACCACACTCTAGAGTAACTACCTGGCTATTTTAATCCAATGTTCAAATCTGAGTTTGTGTTGTAGTGTATCATGACAACTTCAACTATACATGAATACATGCTCTATTGATCTCCAATATAATGAATACATGCTCTATTGATCTCCACTTGACAAGGAAAGGGTTGCACATAGCTAAGGTTAATGTATATAGCCTTCCTAACAAAATACACGAGGTTCACTTAGTCAACATCAGTAATATTCATATTTTAGCTTTGACCGAAACGCATTTGGATGCATGATGGGAAAATGAACATGGATATAGTCTACATCGAAGGGACAGGAATAGGAATGGTGGGGGTCTAGCTCTGTACATTCAGAATCATATACCTTTTAAGAGAAGGGATGATCTTAATGTATGTCGAGTAGAGGTACTATGGGCTCAGGTACATCTGCCTCACCAGGCACCCATATTGGTAGGATGTGTGTATAGACCTCCTAGCTCTAAGCTGTCCTATCTGGATGACTTATGCACTGGGTTTGACAAGGTCACAGATAGTAACAGATTTATTGAACTTGGGTGATTTTAATATACATTGGAATTCAAATATAACTAAATGAATGAGATATGTCGAGAGCTGTGGTTAGAAAAAATATGGTTAATGATAGAACTAGATCATCAACTAAGTTAGGTCACCGTTCAGACACGTGCATTGAACTGGTCTTCTGTAATGTACCATTGCAATGCTTACAAACCAGATCAATGCCAGTGGGCTGGACAGACCATAATCATGAACACCAAGGTTCCAAAGAAACCCCCAAGGATTGTGGTCAAGAGAAATGTTCAAACATTTAATCATGAGCTATTTCTAAATGATTTGTCTGCTGTACCCTGGGAGCTGATTTATCTAGAGGATGATTTAAATCACCCTACAGAATGTTTTATTGATGTTCTCACTGAGGTAATGGACCATCATGCCCCTATTAGAAAGAGGACAGTTGGGGCTCGTCCATCTCCAAATATGCCAAAAGTCTTAGCAGCCAAATCTGAACTAGAAAATGATGAACAGAATTATAGAACATTATGTAATTATGCAATTAAATTAAATCATAAAAAAAAACATTTTATTGATTGTAAAATTGTTTTTTTTTTTAAAAGCTATGGAATACAGTTCAGGGCTTACTTGGTACATCTATTTCATCATACCCATCTAGTGTGGAGGTTGACGGGAGAACAATAAAACCAGCTGATATTGCCAATCATTCTGCAGATTGTTTTTCAAAGAAAATTGATTTACTGAGCGATAATGTAATCACCCATTCTTCCAAACAAGCTATAGTCCGATGAATTGATGATCATATTATGAACAACAACAAAACAAATGCTCTTTTAATCTACAAATAGTGTCAGTTGAGGTGTTAAACCTGTTGAAGTCACTATCTAATGGTAAATCTACAGGTTATGATCTTATGGACAATTTTTCACTTCGCTATGCTACTCCCCAGAATGCAACTCCACTGAAATACATATTTATTTGGTCACTGGAAAAGGGGATATAGCCAAATGTATGGAAGCTAAACTGTGTTCAATCCCAAAAGACAGCAAAGAACCCATTACTCCTGCCAGTAGCGGACCAATTAGTCTACCCCCTTCACTCAGTAAGATATTGGAGGGTATTGTGAGTAGACAAATATGGGAGTATATGGAAAAGAATGATCTGATCACAGCCAATCAGCCTTCTTACAGCAAAAACCATTCCACTACCAGTGCATTGGTTGACATGACTGACCACAGGCTCAATGCTATGGATAATGGCAGGTTGTGGTGGTACTATTTTTAGATTTGAGTGCAGTATTTGATTTAGTGGATCATTAAATAATTGACCAAATTATTGCATTATGGGCTTGAGGCAGCAGCATTGTATTGCGTAAAGTCATATCTAACTGACAGGAAACAGTCCACCTATATCAATGGGTAGTTTTCTTCCCCTCATGCTTTAAACAGTAGAATACCGCAGATGCCTTGGGCCACATCTTTATTTAATATATACTGTAATAGGAATTTTAATGTTTGTGCTTATAACCAATTTCTGTCTTCAATTAATGTGCTGTTCTAATAAACAATCTGTGTTCATGCAAGTGGCTGACTGTACAAATCTTCACTCACTATCAGTAGCTGCAATTCGGCAGTACGCCCAGACCGCGTTTTGAGAACTAATTATCAATCTCAGTTTCAAGGTCTCCGCTTAGAAAGAAAGAAGCCTCATGAGATATTGGTCTGGAACCTCTCCAGAGCGCTAACAATAAACAAGGATTCATGTAAGATTGACTGAGTGTCCCTGTGTAAGAATTTCCACGACAAAACCAACGGCCTTCTTTTAGCCTTATCTGAAACTCAAGCTACTATATCTGCAGATGAAACTACAATTTATACAGCAAGACAATCGGTTCAAAGGGTACAGCAAGCTCTACAAATAGATGTAGTGGGTTTGCCGGAACAACCTGGTTTTGGACACTTAGAAAACCAAAGTTATGTTGGTCTGTTCCACCAGGAAAAGGCCAACACAACATGGGATACAATTAAGTATGGGGGGGGGGGGGGGGGGGGGGGGGGGTACAAATTGAGGAAGTAGCAGAAACCAAACTACTAGGAGTGCAGCTAGACAACTGCTTTTCATGGTCTCAAAAACAGCATGCATGATCAGGATAGCTAAATATTTACAAGGAAAGATTAAGCAAACAACTCAAGCATTAAATTGGGAGTCAGGTGAAATACTGTTCTGTGGTCTGGGGAAATGCGTCAGCAGGCTGCAGATTGAACAGAACAAAGCAGCAAGGATTGGTTTAAGGTGGAGATATGGTTCTTCTGTTGTAGTCATTCACAATGCTCTTGGTTGGTCATCAATCAACAAGAAAATTGAAAAAAAAACATGCTTATTTAATTTCGCAATGTACACCATTTAAAGAGGACTAACTCCATTCATAATAGCATTCAGTTGGTTAGAGACAAACATTCAGTAAGTACTAGGAATAGATTGGATAGCACAGATGGTGGACAGACAGAAAAGAGAAATAGGCTAAATAAAATGTCCATTTATAGCAATAAAGAAATTGAAAAATGTATCTGAGCAATCCAGAAACCTTTCAATATATAAATTCAAACAATACTTCAGGACCATTTAAATATAATAAATTGGAAGGTTGTGCAGGAATATGGTAGATGAAGGAATCAATCTACAATTTCAGACTGTTAAGAGTATTTATCTGGTCAATATGTCAGTGTATTATGTCTGTAATAGTGTGTTAAATGTCAAAATGTGATCGTATTATAAATTGTATTTTAATGTTGAAGGACTCTTGGAAGATTACTCCAAATGGAGTGAAAGAGATCCTAATAAACTCATCTGCAGCAGAGATAACTCTGGGTCATCCTTTCCTGTGGCCGTCCTCATGAGAGCCAGTTTCATCATAGCACTCGATAGACACAATAGATTACCGCAAAACGCATGAATTCCACAAATTAACTTTAAACATGGCACACCTGTTGAAATTGAAATCCATTCCACATGACTACCTCATGAAGCTGGTTGAGAGTATGCCAAGTGTGCAAAGCTGTCTTCAAGGTGGCTACTTTGAAGAAACTCAAAATAAAATAAATTGATTTGTTTAACACTTTTTTTGTAACTACATGATTCCATGTGTGTATTTCACGTTTTGATGTCTTCTCTATTACTCAACAATGTAGAAAATAGTAAAAATACATTTAAATCCTGAATGAGTAGGTGTGTCCAAAGGTTGGACTGGTACTGTACACAGACTGTTTAGGGACACAAATAAGTGGTTAAATACATGAAAGAAAAACAGCTGTGTTTCCTGATATGTCTTATATATCTCTCAGATATAAGAGACACTTCAGAACAAACTTCCTTTCGATTTTTGGGGGGGAGGGGGGGGGGGGGGGGGCGGGCTATCCGTTGTTCCATAGTGAGACTGTTACTTAATGCATTTGTATGGGATAATTTAAGCAGTAAGGCCAAATAAAAAATTTCATAAAATGATTTTGTAATTTAAAAAAAATATATACTTCAAGGTGGTCTTAAAATCCAAACAGCAAAATTATCCTTGGTACAACTTTCTTAAAACAATTTAATATAGATTAGTAGACCCCCGCCGCATACACATTTCACAGTTGTGAAAGAACATGTAAGCGCTCTCAAATTTGATTCTGTGTTTATGAAACCAGTGAGAACTTACTTCTACGGTATTCGTTACACCCAAGCAGCCACAGTCATGACACTTCATGATACTGCTGCGTCCCCAGGTTTCTTCTAGGAGCAGGGGAGGATGTAGCCTAGTCTGTCATGCTCAGGCATGCCTGCCTGTACTCTTAAGAGCCAACTTCTGCTTGATCTGGAAATGTGGCCGGAGTTGCCTGGTTGTTGTGATGCATTTGCCGCCATAGGGGTCATTGAAGAACAGAGCCAGGTCTCCAAATGCATCCTGGGAAAGATGGGCAGACACAGGTTCAAAACAGATAGCCATTAACCCAAGAACCAAAATGACAAGAACTACAGTGGCTTGCGAAATTATTCACCCCCGTGGCATTTTTCCTATTTTGTTGCCTTACAACCTGGAATTAAAATGGATTTTGCAGGATTTGTATCATTTGATTTACACAACACGCCGACCACTTTGAAGATGCTAAATATGTTTTATTGTGAAACCAACAAGACAACAACAAAAAATAGAACTTGAGTGTGAAGCTCTTCACCCCCACAAATCAATACTTTGTAGACACCTTTTACAGGAATTACAGCTGCAAGTCTCTTGGGGTATGTCTCTATAAGATTGGCACATCTAGCCACTGGGATTTTTGCCCATTCTTCAAGGCAAAACTGCTCCAGCTCCTTCAAGTTGGATGGGTTCCACTGGTGTACAGTAGTGGGTTTTGCGCCAGACATAGCATTTTCTTTGAAGGCCAAAAAGCTCAATTTTAGTCTCATCTGACCCAGAGTACCTCCTTCCATATGTTTGGGGAGTCTCCCACATGCCTTTTGGTGAACACCAAACATGTTTGCTTATTTATTTTTTAAAGCAATGGCTTTTTTCTGGCCATTCTTCCGTAAAGCCCAGCTCTGTAGTGTACGGCTTAAAGTGGTCCTATGGACAGGTACACCAATCTCCGCAGCTCCTTCAGGGTTATCTTTGGTCTCTTTGTTGCCTCTGATTAATGCCCTCCTTGCCTGGTCCGTGAGTTTAGGTGGGCGGCCCTCTCTTGGCAGGTTTGTTGTGGTGCCATATTCTTTCCATTTTTTAATAATGGATTTAATGGTGCTCCGTGGGATGTCCTAAGTTTGATATTTTTTTTATAACCCAACCCTGATCTGTACTTCTCCACAACTTTATCCCCGACCTGTTTGGAGAGCTCCGTTTGTTTTCATGGTGCCGCTTGCTTGGTGGTACTCGTACCCATTTTGCAGTTGTGAAAGAATATACAAGCCCTTTGGAATTTACCGCCGAGGCGATATTTGGAAGCTCTGTGATCATGAAACCAGTGAGAACGTACTTCTACGCTATTTCAAATGGTAATCGTTACACCCAAACGGCCAGAGTAATGACACTTTATGTTACTTATGCGTCCCCAGGTTTCTTCCCAGGAGCAGGGGAGGGTGTAGCCTAGTCAGTCATGATCAGGCATGCCTGCCTGTACTCTAAGAGAAAACTTATGCTTGATACGAAAATGTGGCCCGAGGTGCTTGAACGGTGTGAGCATTTGCGGAGCCGCCGTAGGCACACAGAGGCCAAATTGAGCTCCATACCGCACTCGCACTCCCACGGAGCCTCTTTTTGTAACAACTCATAGGGCTCCATAAAGCTCTGCATTGACATGACTAGTTGACAGTAGGTGAGGGCAGGAGATCCTATATGAGCACAAACTCACTTCCTTCACAACAGCTCTGCAAAGCACAAGTATGAATGCCCTGACCTCTGCAAACGCCGTATCACAGTAAATGCAGCATGGCGGATGCAGAAGAGGATTGACCATGCCGAGCCTTTAAGTTCATGTTCTACTTTCAGATAGGGTGAAGCACCCCCTGTTGGTCAGGATACATCATCTCAACTAACCTGCTTTTACACTATGGGGAATACCATAGGGACAGTTCACTGCTACCGCATCATGCTGTCAGTATTTACCCTCCCAGATGAAACAATAACACAGACGAGCTTGAGAATACTAGTTTTTTATAAGACTGGGTAAAGAACCAGCAAAAACAAAAGACATGGTTAGTTTCTTACAACATTTCTCCTACCCAATAAATCTCCTTGACTTGTTTTGATAACAGACTTCGATATACAATTAAATGTGTTCAAGCTGTACTCGGGGGTAAACATAACATACTAAATTGAGTAAATTTACTTTTACTATGATGCTGCTTTTCATATGGTATTATTAATTTGTTGATGTCCATCCATTTCATGTTACAAATTACGATTCCTACAATATGTTACAAATTTGCAATATGTATGATATGTGACCAATTCCAATTTTTTACGGCTAACGTTAGCTAGGTTAGGAGTTAGCTAACCTTAACCTTTTAACCTAACATACTAAGTAGTTGCAAAGTTCCTAAATAGTAAGTAGTTGCAAAGTTAGCTAAAATGCTAAAGTTGTCCGTGATGAGATCTGAACATGCAACCTTTGCACTAAGAAAGTTGCTGGCTATGGGGAATTAATTTAAAGTCGAACTTGATTGTGCAAGTTAAAATATGATCATGGTACATGTGTGTGTGGGGGTGTGTGTGACCTCAGTCTACACTACACCACCCATCTCTCCGTCCTTGGCTCCACGGACTTCACCAGGCCCTGGCCCATGACCCTGAAATCCTCCAGGATGGCCTCCACGTTGGGGACAGTGTGAGCCTCCTCCCCACTCACCTCCACACGACGAGCCACCATCTGCGAGGTCTGTTCCAGAGGGACACACACAAAGAAATTAATAAGCCAATAGAAAGAAAGACATGTTCTGTGACTTCCGGTCTTTACCTTGAACGGCAGTGGGGTGAAGGCTTTGGGTTTCCATAACACCGCGATCACAGTGCCGCCATAGGGGTCATAGAAGAACAGAGCCAGGTCTCCAAATGCATCCTGGGAAAGATAAGAAGACAGGTTTAAAATGGAAGGCCTTTAGCCCACTTGAGTCAATATGACAAGAACTACATGGTCTGAAACCTACATGCACAAGGCAATAGATCTGGCTGCACGAGGCCACTAGAAATAAATGGCAAACTGCATGTCAGGAAAAACCTAGACGTTGTCTTTCTGCTTCTAAAGAAAACCAGCAAGCCAGAGCCCATTGAGCACCACACAGGTACTTACCCTGAGCTCTGCCAGGTAGTGGGTGACGGGGTTGAAGTCGATAACGGGTAGTGCCCCTCCAGTGTTGGCCACTCTGCCAGCCAGGATGCCCCTGCTGAAGGTGGCATGAGGCGGGTCCACTGCCTGGCTCAGTAAGGGCACCTGCTTGGGGCTCAGGTGGATCAGGACATCATAGGGATCCAATGGAGGCCGCATGACCACCTGCGTGTGTACAGAAACACAGAGAGAAGGAATGGTAATGATGGAATATATATTACAATAGGTTTGACAATGGAATAATTTTGGGGAAATGAAGAAAAACATTATACAATTATGCATGCGAGTGGTAGTTTTAAGAACGTGTGAGTGAGTGAGTGAGTGAGTGACTGACCCTGACGTCCTGTATCTGGCTGGTGTCCATCAGCTGAGGTTCTAGGATCTTCAGGCTCTCTGCAGCCACCATCACCACACGCTGCAACATCTGAGCACACAGAGACAAACACCTCAATAACCCACACCTGATACTGGCCAGCATAGTGAGAGTGATCCTACCAAACCCTTGTCGGTTGTCCGTAAAGAGATATGTTTGAAACTCCTCATTCAGAACCATCCTCACCTGTGGTTTAAACAGCTGTAGGGTCAATACTGTGAATGAGTCAGCTAAGGACAGTTTGAGTTCTATCGAATAGCTAGGTTTACTCTGTCGAAACACCAGACTCCATCACAAAGATCTGGTACATTGTCAAGGATGGGCATCTTGGTGAGAACATCAGGCTGTAAAAACATGTGCACAGAGCTCCATTATAAGCTGTTCTGTCAAAAAGTGCTCAGCCTCTCGATCAATCATTTGATTACGCAAGTGAAAGGTGCAGTGTCCTTGGGCGTATTCCAATCATTCCACCAGCTACCCCGCAGACTTCGTACATTCACAGTAGGAACACTGCAGCCATTCAAAATGAAGTGGACCTTTGCCATCAATGAGAAAGTGACCTGACAGATGCCGCAAACACACATGTTTTTCTCAGGCACATGAAATGTTAGTTGGTCTGCACATCGTGCATTAGGCCTATTGAATTCAATGTTATCGGACAGATACAAAAACATGGCAGGTCTAGAGAGCAGCTACTTGAAAAGGATGGGAAGCTGCCAGCTCCATCTCCTCCCCATGTTGCTGTGTGCTGCAGTATTTCTCAGAGGACATGAAAACAAGATCTTCAACTGATTTCCTTCTGGAAGTGGACAGTGAAAAACACAACTGGTGAGCATTACATGCACTTCTTGATCATGTTGTCCCTGATAATATTGAAGCCATATCCATTGTATTCGTCTAGATAGAACACCATGAATGAAAAAGGAAGCATTCAGGTAAAATTTTATTTTTGCCATTTTGAATTCATGTAATAGTGTCATAACATGACAAACTGAATGTGTATAGCATTACATGAGTGATTTACAAGGTGCTTGAAAGGTTAAAAAGCAAGAGGTCAATATCAAGGAAAGAAACAGTCAGCTGCCTATAGTGAGAGATACGACAAGTCATTTCAACAGGCATTTAGACTTTAAAAAGTTTGACTAATCAGTAATAATAACATTGATAACGGTATGAGTGTATCTGTGACCAGTGTGACGTAGGAGAGCAGTATGCTCTGAGGAAGGGTCCAAGGATCGGGAAACTGTGTGACTGCCGACTAACTAGAACGTGCAATTCATTTCTACTCCGATGTTTATGATGTCACCTCTACCATTATATTCTGTTAGGTTCTAATTCTCAGATTAAAAACTTGGACACTATGAAAGCTAAAACCAAGTTTATTCTTCCCAGAGGGTCAATACAGCTGCATTAGACATCACGCACCAGCACTGATATTTAACCCTTTCTCCTAGGCTGAGTCTTCTCCTACACTGAACAGCCAATGCATCTCTGTTGCTAGACAGACATTTTGTGATATCTGTTCTTCCTCACTTCATCTGACCTCTACCCCAAAGTGCTCACTCCTCCCCAACTCTGTCATGGTGATTGGTACTAGACTGAGTCTCTTCTCCTCCCAGAGGATCCCTCCCATAGGATCCCTGATGGCTAACAATAACATATTCTGCCATGTTGTAAATGTTATACATTACCCTCTCTCCGTCAGTGACGTAAGTATATTTCATATTCTCAGAAGCCAACAATTGACTATGCTGTTTAATATACAGAGACTGGCAAGAACATGGCCTGTCCTAGACAGTGTGAGAGTCAATTGAAAAGTTTGAATGACTTTTTTTTAAACTCCGTTTCTGTGTATGCCTCCTGTTACTAGGCTGTGTACAATGTGCTGCACAAATAAGATATTGGATGTGACATACTGGTGAATGTACTGCATGTGTGTGTTCTGACCTGCACAGTGGGAGCCTGCTTGGTCCAAATGGAGACTTTCTTGTCGTTGGGTGTGGCCATGAACATAACAGGCAGAGACTCTCTGGAGGCTATGAAGTCATTCTTGATCTCAGTGTAGTCAGCAGCTACAGCAGAGGATAGGACAGACGGGAGGAGAGAGGGAAAGTCAGGGGGAGGAGAGAGGTAGGAGAGAGCGTGGACAAGACCGAGGGAAGGAGAAAGAGAGTTGTAGGAGAGGCAAGGACAGAGGGAAGGGGAGAGAGAGTGGACAAGAGAAGGAGAAAGAGGGGTAGGATAAGGGAGAACAGGACAGAGTGGACAGGACAGTAGGAAGGAGAAAGGGGTAGGATAAGGGAGAACAGGACAGAAGGAAGGAGAAAGGGGGGTAGGATAAGGGAGAACAGGACAGAGTGGACAGGACAGACGGGAGGAGAAAGAGGGGTAGGATAAGGGAGAACAGGACAGAGTGGACAGGACAGTAGGAAGGAGAAAGAGGGGTAGGATAAGGGAGAACAGGACAGAGTGGACAGGACAGTAGGAAGGAGAAAGGGGTAGGATAAGGGAGAACAGGACAGAGTGGACAGGACAGAGATGTATTGGGGTCTTTATATACTGCTGCATGAGTATGATTAGATGCACATTGTTGGTAAGATATATTATAATCCACATTGTGTGTGTGCTCACCGGTGAGCTGGCTGTTGAGGTTGACAACCAGGGGGTTATTTCTCCAATCGAAGGAGGAGAGTAGGTGGAGAAACCGAAGGAAACCGACCTGAGGAGACCTGAGAGAGGGGAGAGAAAGTGAGAGAGAGGAGAGACAGGAAGAGAGAGAGACAGAGGAGAGAGCGAGCACAAGCAACAGATGGATAAACCACTTCTCCAATTTTTTTAATCAAAGAACAAACAGCAAAAACACATGACCAATTACAAATGTTAGAATATGCTATTAAAAGTCCTATTGGCATGGGACTAGTATTACGTTGGTTATGTATTTACTACCCCAGAGGACGATTCAGACCGGATACGTTTTTTCAAAAAAATTGGAGAAGTGGTTATTTTTTTTAATAAAAAAGGAAGAGTAATCATTAGGATACTTTAGCGATCTACAGTAGAAGGCAAACTAAATGCACCCAGCCTTCAGATGGGAGCTGAACAGGAAACCTAGGAACCCCGATACAATGGTCATACAGTAGAACCACGCTGCATTATTTATGAATGGCAAAGGGATATAGAAGATCAAATGTATTCAGTCAGTTCGACACCTTCAATAAACTAGTTTACACTTGCTGTTCAGTTGTCAATCAAAGCACAGTAAGTGGCCTATGTGCCACAACTCTGGGTGGCTGGCTATAGGAAAGATGTGAAAAACAATAAATGACTGTGGCAGAGAACGATAATTTGGCTAAGTGGATTTTGACTCATCGTTACCACTTACATTACATGTGACGTGCAAATTCACGAGCATCGTGCTCTCCCTTCTTCTTGAAAAACAAATTTGACAGCAACCAATCATAGAGCACACAAACTGTACCAGGAGGCCGGACAGACAGACCGCGTTTCCCCGTCATCGCTCGATTTTTGACTGTCAGGCGCCTGTCCTATCAATAGATCACTAGAAGATGCATATCAAATTAAAACTTCTAAATGAAAAGCAGCCAAGATAATATGAAGTATTAATCTGTAACCAGATGATTCGCCGACGACTGCAAAACACTAATGGAAAACACAGTATGATCTGGCAAAAAAATACTGGAATCAGTTATAAAGCCCCATAGCCCTTTATGGTTGTGAGGTCTGGGGTCCGTTCACCAAACAAGAATTAACAAATTCTGCTAAAATATCCTTGTGTACAAAAACACAAATAATGCATGCGGAGCAGAATTAGGCCGATATCCCCCAATTATCAAAATACAGAAAAGAGCCATTAAATTCTTCAACCACCTAAAAGGAAGTGATTCCCAAACCTTAACCATAACCTACAGAGAGATGAACCTGGAGAAGAGTCCCCTCAGCAAGCTGGTTCTGGGGCTCTATTCTCAAACACAAACCACAGAGCGCCGGGACAGCAACACAATTAGACCCAACCAACTCATGAGAAAACAAAAGATAATTACTTGACACATTGAAAAGAATTAAACGAACACCCAAAATTAAAGGAAAGCTTTGATTATGTAAAGCATAGCCTCAGTGAGCATAGCCTTTGTATTGAGAAAGGCCGCCATAGCCGGTCTTCTCTTGAGAGACAGATCTGTTTATGTGCCCACCGCATACAAAATTGAACTGCACCTCCTGACAACCTCCTGACAAAATATTAGAGACACACACATCCCTCAGATTACACAGACCAACAAAGAATTTGAGAGAAAGAGCTTGTGGTACAGGAAGGTGACGATAGAACGAGTGAGAGAAAAATTAGCAGAGAGGGATTGATACTTCAAGTAGGTAACTAGTTACCCTGGAGGAGTGAAGGGGGCCGGCTGCAGGAAGAGGGACGCCACCAGCAGGTCAGCAGTGTCCTCTGTGATATCATCGCTAAAGAGCTGCGCTCCCAGCCAGCGCTTGGCCAGGCGACACACCGCCCCGAAGCACGGGTGGAGCTGCTGGAGCCTAGAACACAACCACAGAGACATTAGGATATGTGTGTCTGTTTGAGAGAGAGAAGGTGTAAAGCTATAGTGTTAGCTGACAGAGAGAGCGCTCCAGTGTAAAGCTGGTGCCTGACCCGTGCAGGGTGCTGGTGAGTAGGGGCCGCTGCATGGTGGCCATCTCCAGGGCCTGAGCCTCCGCGTTGTCCCTGACGATGAGCAGGCCCTCTGGACTAACACTCTCCCTCAGGACCTGAGGCTCCCGGTGGTACGCTACCTGGATCCTGAACACCAAGCCATCCTGCACACACACACAGTTAGTCAAGATGTCTGAGAACAGTGCTTCCCTATACCAGTCAAATTCAAATCAAATCTATGTTATAAAGCCCAATTGTGACAACTGCAATGTCAGTGTGTGTGTCATTAATTAACATAAGCACTGCCATCCTAACCCCCACCCCCCCCCACACAGAGAGCGAGAGAGGCCCATACCTTCCACACATCCAGGTGTGTGGGACTGGGCTGGCAGGTGTAGTGGTGGTGTTGGGTTAACAGTTCTCCCAGGCTGATGTGGAAGGCTGCTTTAATGTGGCGGATGGCCACTCTGTCATGAGGCCACTTCCCACTGCCCTCCATGTGGCAGATCACTACAACAGGAGAAGGCAAGCGAGAAGGGTTCATAGTAGAACACACACAAATAGCATACCTTCTCTGGATCCACAACAAAACACTTCAGGTCTGTACAGTACCCACTAGGCTTGGACAGTATGCCGTATAGATCATAAACCGGGATATTTGACGGCACCATTGGTCTGGTTTTTCAGTTAGTTTGTACTCTAACATTCTAAAAGTTGTTGTTTTTTTGCGCTGTTTGCTAAATCACATCAATGTGAGTGAGGTAAGGGGGTCAAATTACACCTCTCGACAGAGTGGAAGGGGTCATAAAGGCTACTAACTTTTGGGGTCACGTGACCTCTTCTACCTTTAGTAAGATAAGAGAGAGGAAGAGTGAAAATGGCAGATCTGGTGTCGGGAAAAAACGCCACCGTCCCTTTTTGGATACATTTCGGCTTTAGAACCAACGAGAAAGAGGAACCCAAGGATTTAACAGAGGTCATTTGCTAGGCAATAACAAAAGGCAATACATAAAATGTGCCTTCCTACCTCAGGGTACACCAGGCTCTGAACTACGCAGGCCTCGGGACCGCAGTGCTGGGGCCAACCCAGTCTCCATCACAGCTGACAACTATTAGGTCTTTTTCAAAACTATCCAAATACAAAAAGCAAAGCACCCAGTGGTAGAGGAGCACAGACAGTGGTAGAGGAGCACAGACAGTGGTAGAGGAGCACAGACAGTGGTAGAGGAGCACAGACAGTGGTAGAGGAGCACAGACAGTGGTAGAGGTGCACAGACAGTGGTAGAGGTGCACAGACAGTGGTAGAGGTGCACAGACAGTGGTAGAGGTGCACAGACAGTGGTAGAGGAGCACAGACAGTGGTAGAGGAGCACAGACAGTGGTAGAGGAGCACAGACAGTGGTAGAGGAGCACAGACAGTGGTAGAGGAGCACAGACAGTGGTAGAGGAGCACAGACAGTGGTAGAGGAGCACAGACAGTGGTAGAGGAGCACAGACAGTGGTAGAGGAGCACAGACAGTGGTAGAGGAGCACAGACAGTGGTAGAGGAGCACAGACAGTGGTAGAGGAGCACAGACAGTGGTAGAGGTGCACAGACAGTGGTAGAGGTGCAGACAGTGGTAGAGGAGCACAGACAGTGGTAGAGGAGCACAGACAGTGGTAGAGGAGCACAGACAGTGGTAGAGGAGCACAGACAGTGGTAGAGGAGCACAGACAGTGGTAGAGGAGCACAGACAGTGGTAGAGGTGCACAGACAGTGGTAGAGGTGCACAGACAGTGGTAGAGGTGCACAGACAGTGGTAGAGGTGCACAGACAGTGGTAGAGGTGCGCAGACAGTGGTAGAGGTGCGCAGACAGTGGTAGAGGTGCAGACAGTGGTAGAGGTGCAGACAGTGGTAGAGGAGCACAGACAGTGGTAGAGATGCAGACAGTGGTAGAGGTGCACAGACAGTGGTAGAGGTGCACAGACAGTGGTAGAGGTGCACAGACAGTGGTAGAGGTGCACAGACAGTGGTAGAGGTGCAGACAGTAGTAGAGGTGCAGACAGTGGTAGAGGTGCAGACAGTGGTAGAGGTGCAGACAGTGGTAGAGGAGCACAGACAGTGGTAGAGGTGCAGACAGTGGTAGAGGAGCACAGACAGTGGTAGAGGAGCACAGACAGTGGTAGAGGTGCAGACAGTGGTAGAGGAGCACAGACAGTGGTAGAGGAGCACAGACAGTGGTAGAGGAGCACAGACAGTGGTAGAGGAGCACAGACAGTGGTAGAGGTGCAGACAGTGGTAGAGGTGCAGACAGTGGTAGAGGTGCAGACAGTGGTAGAGGTGCACAGACGCTTTTACCAAATACATAGCGGAATAAATGGTTTCCTTCCACAGGGTGGAAAAGAAGACTTCAAGGACATGATTAACAGACTCCCAGTAGACTACGAGCTGCCTGGGAGGAAATACTCTTCAAACCTCAAGAGTCAAGCCTCCCGGGTGGCGCAGTGGTTAAGGGCGCTGTACTGCAGTGCCAGCTGTGCCATCAGAGACTCTGGGTTTGCGCCCAGGCTCTGTCGTAACCGGCCACGACCGGGAGGTCCGTGGGGCGACGCACAATTGGCCTAGCGTCGTCCGGGTTAGGGAGGGCTTGGCCGGTAGGGATATCCTTGTCTCATTGCGCACCAGCGACTCCTGTGGCGGGCGGAGCGCAGCTAACCAAGGTTGCCAGGTGCACGGTGTTTCCTCCGACACATTGGTGCGGCTGGCTTCCGGGTTGGATGCTCGCGGTGTTAAGAAGCAGTGTGGCTTGGTTGGGTTGTGTATCAGATGCATGACTTTCAACCTTCGTCTCTCCCGAGCCCGTACGGGAGTTGTAGCGATGAGACAAGATAGTAACTACTAACAATTGGATACCACGAAATTGGGGAGAAAAAGGGGCAAAACAAAAACTCAGAGTCCGCATCTAATATATTTTAACCTTTATTTAACCAGGCAAGTCAGTTAAGAACAAATTCTTATTTTCAATGCAGGTCTAGGAACAGTGGGTTAACTGCCTGTTCAGGGGCAGAAGGACAGATTTGTACCTTGTCAGCTCAGTTGGATGTGCTATTTGCTATTGTTACTGTCCTATTTTGATACGGCAGCTACTGGCCATTTCGAAAGGCTGCTTGTGTTGCTCAAGTATGCGCAATATTCTATGCTGAACAAATCTTGTTGGAATTTACAGTGAGCTACAAAAGTATTGGGCCAGTGACAATTATACACTACCGTTCAAAAGTTTGGGGTCACTTAGAAATGTCGTTTTTAAAAGAAAAGCACATTTAACATCAAATTGGTCAGAAATACAGTGTAGACATTGAGAAACAGACGCCGCCGAGTCCTCGACTGGCAGCTTCATTAAATAGTACCCAAAAAACACCATTCTCAACGTCAACAGTGAAGAGGCAACTCTGGGATGCTGGCCTTCTAGGCAGAGTTGCAAAGATAAAAGCCATAGCTCAGACTGACCAATGAAAAGAAAAGATTCAGATGGGCAAAAGAACAGACACTGGACAGAGGAACTCTGCCTAGAAGGCCAGCATCCCGGAGTAGCTTCTTCACGGTTGATGTTGAGACTGGTGTTCTGCGGATACTATATAATGAAGCTGACGGTTGTGAGGTGTTTGTTTCTCAAACTAGACACTAATGTACTGGTCTTCTTGTGCAGTTGTGCACTGGGGCCTCCCACTCCTCTTTCTATTCTGGTTAGTGACAGTTTGCGCTGTTCTGTGAAGGGAGTAGAACACAGTGCTGTACGAGATCTTCAGTTTCTTGGCAATTTCTCGCATGGAATAGCCTTAGTTTCTCAAAATAAGAATAGACTGACGAGTTTCAGAAGAAAGCTCTTTGTTTCTGGCCATTTTGAGCCTGTAATCAAACCCACAAATGCTGACGCTCCAGACAGAACTAGTCTAAAGAAGGCCAGTTTAATTGCTTCTTTAATTAGCACAACAGTTTTCAGCTGTGCTAACATATTTACGAAAGGGTTTTCTAGTGATCAATTAGCCTTTTAAAATGATAAACTTGGATTAGCTAACACAATGTGCCATTGGAACACAGGAGTGATGGTTGCTGATAATGGGCCTCTGTACGCCTAGGTAGATATTCCATAAAATAAATCTGCCGTCTCCAGCTACAATAGACATGTACAACATTAACGATGTCTACACTGTATTTCTGATCAATTTGGACAAAAAAATGTGCTCGACTTTCAAAAACAAGGACATTTCTAAGTGACCCCAAACTTTAGAACGGTAGTGTATATTTTTGTCTCTGTATTCCAGCACTTCGGATTGTAAATGATACAATGACTATGAGGTTAAAGTGCAGACCGAGGGCATTTTCATCCATACCATTTAGAAATTACAGCACTTTTTGTACATAGTCTCCCCCCCCCATTTTAGGGGACCAAAGTGTTGGGCCAAATTCACTTGTGTATTGTAGCAGTCAAAAGTTAAGTATTTGGTCCCATATTAACAGCACAATGTCTTCATCAAGCTTGTGACTAGAAATGTGTTTGGATGCATTTGCTGTTTGTTTTGGTTGCGTTCCAGATACATTTGTGACAATAGAAACACTAAACACTTCTCCATTAATGTGGATGCTACCATGATTACAGATAGTCCTGAATGAATTGTGAATAATGCACTGGAGTGCAGAGCCAAAGTAAAACGCTGGAGTACTGAGCCAAAACAACTAAAATGTGACAGTATGTCAATTCTTTTGGAGCTCACTGTGTGTTCTTATTATAAACTGGATGGTTCGAGCCCTGAATGCTGATGGGCTGAAAGCCAATACTACAGGTATGACAAAACAATTATTTTTACTGCTCCAATTACATTGGTAACCAGTTTATAATAGCAATAAGGCACCTCAGGAGTTTGTGGTATATTGCCAATATACCAAGGTGAAGGGTTGTTTGTATTTTAAGAAACGCAATTCTATGCTCTTCGTTCATTTGTTGGCATGAGGTAACGCCTCGAGTCCCATGCCATCATGTAGTTATATTGCTTCCAAAATTAATGTTTTATAAGAAGGCTGAGATTGTTTAACTGACTGCTTACTGTGTTCATTATTGAAGAATGTTGAGCATTAACCTGCATATTGAGTTGGATTATAAGCCTAAATGGTAGGCTACAAGCAACAGGCATGGATGTGGTTGATGGGAAAGTGAACCATAATGGAAGAATTAGTATTCTATCCAAATTACAAATACAATGCTGCCTCACTGTGGCGAGATTGTTGTTGCACATTGTGTTGAAGAGAATGCATGAACCCTAATTTACCTAACAACTAGGCCTAGAAAAGTTCGGTCCCACCATACATGAAGGCAGGCAGCATTGTAAGCGCAACACATGAACGCAAGGCAGTGATGAACACATGCACCCCCCATACACACACACGTAAGAAATGGTGTGCCGTACCTTGGATAGGGGTGATGTACACAGGGCAAGGTTTGACCTCATGGGGTACCAGTGACCGTGACAACTTCTCTCTGTCAAAGAATGAGTAGTCCAGCTTCAGGGGCACTGGGGGGAACACCTGTGTGATGGAGGAAGCACAAATCAAACATTGAAATTACGAACCATCTCCAACTCGCTAATTAACGTCTGCTGCATGGAGGAGCTGGAGTGGATTAGGAGCCAAATGGAAATAAACAGGCCTTAACGGGAAGTGACCTGAAACTCATGTTGCCAAACCCTTTTGTTAGGGTTTGCACCAATGAATACACTCCTGTTGAGATGTGTCAATGGGGAAGGGGGGGGTCTAGGTAGGGTACAGTAGCTAGGGGGGTTACCTGGGTGTAGCGGAGGGCTGGGTGGGCCCCCTGCACTGAAGTTATGGACAGGGGAAGCCCCTCCAGCGTCCACAGCTTCCTGCTTAAATCATCATATGACTGAACCACCTTCAGACTCTCCTCCTCACCAGTACTGCACACCTGGCGAACACACACACACAGAGCTTTAACAGGTTTCAGATGTCAAAGTTTGTATGGAGGGGGTCATCAACCCAGAGTAAGATGCACTACTACAAAAAACTCAGAACTACCTCACGTCCCACTTTGATGACATCATCCAGCATCCCTCCAATGTATCTCACACAGGATTCTGGTATATCTGCATGACTGAGGAGAAGAGAAAGGAGCCTCTCTTAAACCTGCTTCTAACAGAACTTCCCATACAGCCAACACAACATCATACAAGGAAAAGATGGTGGAGAGTTGTCAAAGAGGCTTTGTGTGGATGCAAGCATTTTGATGAACAGCTCAGCCTACTCCTTCCTTCTAGTATAGGAGAGGGTTTATTTATTTCACCTTCATTTAACCAGGTAGGCCAGCTGAGAACAAGTTCTCATTTGCAACTGCGACCTGGCCAAGATAAAGCAAACCAGTGCGACAAAAACAACAGAGTTATACATGGGATAAACAAACGTACAGTCAATGATACAATAGAAAAATCTATATATAGTGTGTGCAAATGTAGTAAGATTAAGGAGGTAAGGCAATAAATAGGCCATAGTGGCGAAATAATTGCTAAATTGTAATTAAACACTGGAGTGATAGATGTGCAAGTAGAGATACTGGGGTGCAAAGGAGCAAAAAAATAAATAACAATATCGGGATGAGGTAGTTGGGTTGGCTATATACAGATGGGCTGTGTACAGGTGCAATGATCGGTAAGCTGCTCTGACAGCTGATGCTTAAAGTTAGTGAGGGAGAAGTACATCTCCAGCTTCAGTGATTCATGCAATTCGTTCCAGTCATTGGCAGCAGAGAACTGGAAGGAAAGGCGGCCAAAGGGGGGGTTGGCTTTCAGGTTGACCAGTGAAATATACCTGCTGGGTCGCGTACTATGGGTGGGTGCTGCTATGGTTACCAGTGAGCTGAGACAAGGCGTCGCTTTACCATGCAAAGTAAATAAATATGACCTGGAGCCAGTGGATTTGGTGACAAATATGAAGCAAGGGTCAGCCAACGAGAACATACAGGTCACAGGTGTGGGTAGTATATGGGGCTTTGGTGACAAAACGGATGGCACTGTGATAGACTGCATCCAATTTGCTGAGTAGAGTGTTGCAGGCTATTTTGTAAATGACATTGCCGAAGTCGAGGATCGGTAGGATAGTCAGTTTTACGAGAATATGTTTGGCAGCATGAGTGAAGGATGCTTTGTTGCGAAATAGAAAGCTGATTCTAGATTCAATTTTGGATTGGAGATGCTTAATGTGAGTCTGGAAGGAGAGTTTACAGTCTAACCAGACACCTAGGTATTTGTCCACATATTCTAAGTCAGAACCGTCCAGGGTAGTGATTCTAGATGGGCGGGCGGGGGCAGCGATAGGTTGAAGAGCATGCATTTAGTTTTACTTGTATTTAAGAGCAATTGGAGGCCACGGAAGGAGAGTTGTATGGCATTGAAGCTCGTCTGGAGGTTTGTTAATAATTAACAAAAGGCTAAGCTTGTGAGTGAATATATTTCTTTCATTTGCAATTTTCATGAATAGTTAACGTTGCGTTATGGTAATGAGCTTGAGGCTATAATTACGCTCCCGGATACGGGATTGCTCGACGCTAGAGGTTAACACAGTCTCCAAAGAAGGGCCAGAAGTATACAGAATGGTGTCGTCTGTGTAGAGGTGGATCAGAAAATCACCAGCAGCAAGAGTGACATCATTGAAGTATACAGAGAAAAGAGCCGGCCCGAGAACTGAACCCTGTGGCACCCCCGTGGAGACTGCCAAAGGTCCGGACAACAGGCCCTCCGATTTGACACACTGAACTATCTGAGAAGTAGTTGGTGAAGCAGGCGTGGCAGTCATTTGAGAAACCAAGGATGTTGAGTCTGCCGATCAGAATGCGGTGATTGACAGAGTCGAAAGCCGTGGCCAGGTCAATGAAGACGGTTGCACAGTACTGTCTTTTATCGATGGCAGTTATGATATCGTTTAGGACCTTGAGTGTGGCTGAGGTACAGCCAGATTTGAAATGGTCGGTGATCTGTTTGTTAACTTGGCTTTCGAAGAAAGAGAGATAGATATAGGTCTGTAACAGTTTGGGTCTAGAGTGTCTCCCCCTTTGAAGAGGGGGATGACCGCAGCAGCTTTCCAATCTTTAGAGATCTCAGACGATATGAAAGAGATGTTGAACAGACTCGTAATAGGGGTTGCAACAATTGCGGCGGATAATTTTAGAAAGAGGGTCCAGATTGTCTGATTTGTAGGGATCCAGATTTTGCAGCTCTTTCAGAACATCAGCTATCTGGATTTCGGTGAAGGAGAAATGGAGGAGGCTTGGGCAAGTTGCTGTGGGGGGTGCAGAGCTGTTTACCGGGGTAGGGGTAGCCAGGTGGAAGAATGGCCAGCCGCAGAAAAATGCTTATCGAAATTCTTGATTATTGTAGATTTATCGGTGGTGACAGTGTTTCCTAGCCTCAGTGCAGTGAGCAGCTGGGAGGAGGTGCTCTTATTCTCCATGGACTTTACAGTATCCCAGAACTTTTGCAGTTTGTGCTACAGGATGCCAATTTCTTTTTGAAAAAGCTAGCCTTTGCTTTCCTAACTGTCTGTGTATATTGGTTCCTAACTTCCCTGAAAATGTGCTTATCGCGGGGCCTATTTGATGTAATGCAGTACGCCACAGGATGTTTTTAAGCTGGTCAAGGGCAGTCAGGCCTGGAGAGTACAATGGGCTATATCTGTTCTTAGTTATACATTTTTTGAAAGGGGCATGCTTATTTACGATGGTGAGGAAAGCACTTTTAAAAGAATAACCAGGCATCCTCTACTGACGGAATGAGGTCATTATCCTTCCAGGATACCGGGGCCAGTCCGATTAGAAAGGCCTGCTCGCTGAAGTGTTTTAGGGAGCATTTGACAGTGATGAAGGGTGGACCACGAACCCATAACGCATGCAGGCAATGAGTCGGTGATCGCTGAGATCCTGGTTGAAGACAGCGGAGGTGTATTTAGAGGGCAGGTTGGTGAGGATGATATCTATGAGGGTGCCCATGTTTACGGATTTAGGGCTGTACCTGGTAGGTTCCTTGATAATTTGTGTGAGATTGGGGGCATCTAGCTTAGATTGTAGGACGGCTGGGGTGTTAAGCATATCCCAGTTTTGGTCACCTAACAGTACAAACTCTGAAGATAGGCAAATATTCACATATGGTGTCCAGGGCACAGCTGGGGGCGGTCTATAACAAGCGGCAACAGTGAGAGACTTGTTTCTGGAAAGGTGGATTTTTAAAAGTAGAAGCTCGAACTGTTTGGGCACAGACCTGGATAGCATGACAGAACTCTGCAGGCTAACTCCACCCCCTTTGGCAGTTCCACCTTGAAAGAAATGTTGTAGTTGGGGATGGACATTTCAGAATGTTTGGTGGTCTTCCTAAGCCAGGATTCAGGCACGGCTAGGACATCAGGGTTGGCAAAGTGTGCTAAAGCAGTGAATAAAACAATCTTAGAGAGGAGGCTTCTAATGTTAACATGCATGAAACCAAGGCTTTTACGGTTACAGAAATCAACAAATGATAGCACCTGGGGAATAGGAGTGGAACTGGGGGCTCCAGGGCCTGGTTTAACCGCTACATCACCAGAGGAGGAGTAGGATAAGGGTATGACTAAAAGCTATAAGAACTGGTTGTCTAGTGTGTTTGGAACAGAGAATAAAAGGAGTAGATTTCTGGGCGTGGTAGAACAGATTCAGGGCATAATGTACAGACATTGGTATGGTAGGATGCAAGTACAGTGGAGGTAAACCTAGGCATTGAGTGACGATGAGGTTTCGTCTCTGGCGGCAGCAATTCCGCATGTGTGTAGGGTGGGACAAAAGAGCTATCTAAGGCATTTTGAGTAGGACTGAGGACTACTGTGAAATAAAACAATAAGAACTAGATGAGACAGCAGCAGGCAAGGCATATTGACATTGGAGAGGCATAAAGCAATCGCAGGTGTTGATCAGGAGAGCTAAGACAACAACGGGTAAATGGCGATTAAATGGGCAGAGCGGGTCAGTTAGGTACATACAGGACCTGAGTTTGAGGCTGGGGCCGACAGGTAAACAAAAGGGTAGTGATCCCAAACTGGACGCAGTCTATAACAGTGCCATCCATTTTGTCACTAAAGCCCCATATACTACCCACCACTGCGACCTGTATGCTCTCGTTGTCTGGTCCTAGCTACATATTCGTCGCCAGACCCACTGGCTCCAGGTCATCTATAAGTCTTTGCTAGGTAAAGCGACGCCTGTCTCAACTCACTGGTCACCATAATACCCACCCATAGCATGCTCTCCAGCAGGTATATCTCACTGGTCATCCCCAAAGCCACCACCTACTTTGGCCGCCTTTCCTTCCAGTTCTTTGCTGCCAATGACTGGAACGAATTGCAAGTTGGAGACTTATATCTTCCTCACTAACTTTAAGCATCAGCTGTCTGAGCAGCTAACTGATCGCTGCAGCTGTACACAGCACACCTGTAAAAAGCCCATCCAATCTACCTACCTCATCCCCATATTGTTTTTAATCTACTTTTTTGCACACCAGTATTTCTACTTGCACATCATCATCTGCACATCTATCACTCCAGTGTTAATTTGATAAATTGTAATTACTTCACTACCGTGGCCTATTTATTGCCTAACCTCACGCCATTTGCACACACTGTATATATACTTTCTATTGTGTTATTGACTGTATGTTTGTTTATTCCATGTGTAACTCTGTTTGTCGCACTGCTTTGCTTTATCTTGGCCAGGTTGCAGTTGTAAATGAGAACTTGTTCTCAACTGGCCAACCTGGTTAAATAAAAGGTGGAATAAAATATAAATTATTAATTAAACCGACTGATACAGGGTCAGATCTTTATCCATCCCCAAAATGGTTATGGTTAGGATTGGAGGTAGGATGATCTGATTCTAGATCTGTGCTTAGGAGCGGTGAGGTACGTACAGCTGCAGCAGGTGGGTGATGAGCTGGCGTGGGACCAGTCTCTTCTGACAGGTGGTCTCTCCTTCCCACACCACAGCCTCCGTGATGTCACCGTCCTGGAACCGACGCAGCTCAGAGCGAGACCCCCACAGCTGCCTGAACTCCTCAGCCTGCACACACACACACAGCAGTGCAAATGACACACACAACTGGATGACACATTTTAAAACATGGTATTAATTGTTAACACAGAAACACAGAGAGAAATAGACACAGACCTTGGGACTATCGGCTGGGGGTCCTCTCTCCAGTACAGAGGCCGCCTGTTCTGGGTTGAGCAGCAGGCCAAAGGACAGGGGTGGCTGGGTGTTGTGCTTTGGAGCATCACTCTCCACCGGCCACTGCCATAGCAAACATACACTGTTACACACACCAACCAGACTACCCATTGGGAACGTTATCAAGTAAACAGTTCTCTCTAAACGTACTGGACCAGTTCGTCCCAGTCAACAGACCTGAATTACACACACAACCTGTCTCAACCACACACACACATTTTACAAAGTGAAACACAGGAACACAAACCATTCAGTACTATTTAACATACGGAAATCAAAGAAAGCAGGAGAATGCTCACCTCGGGGTCAGGGGTCAGTGAGTGGGTGAGGAGGCGGACTCTTTGGCCCAGTCCTCGTTGCAGGAGGGAGAGGATGAAGGGGAGTGCGGTGAGGACGTAGTTTCCACTGTGGTCCATGAGTTCACTGAGGAGGTTGAGTTTCTTACAGCAGCACTGCAGCTTGACCAGCTCACACAGCCTGATGACAGAGACACACAGGAGAGGAGAACAAACAGAATATGGGGGAGCGAGGGGTCAAAGTTAATACAAGAGGAGAGAACAATAAATGTGTGCGCGCTAGCGTGTGTTCCGAACAAGGCCTTACTGGAAGACATGGTCACTGGTCCTGATCATGGGCTTGGGGGTCATGAGTAGGGCATGGAATCCATCCACAGTGGGGTCATCCCAAAACTGCAGCGACAGAGAAGCCTCGTGCTGCACCTGAGAGCCAAACAAGCTACAGTCAACCAATCAGAGGGCATGTTACTGCCATCCAGCCAATCTCAAGGCACCTTGCCACAGGGCACTCACCTGTTTGTAGGTGCAGGCTGTCATGTCAGCACACATGTTGAGGTGTCCAGAGGGGTCGACAAAAACAACCTGGAAAGCAGTGTGGAACTCGGCGAGAGAGGGCTGAGGGAGGGAACGAAAGAAAACAAGGGGGAGAAGAACATGTGATTATGATCCATAATGGAGAAAATAGAAAAGCACTCATTCTATTACTAAAGAAAAAATCCCCCCCAAAAAACTAGCTTCTTGTATTTGTTTCATTAGTTCATTGTTGATATCGTCCCAAAATGTTTTGCATGTCAGAAATCGAGTTTAAGAGATACAATTCAAAATACAGAAATACAGCCGGTATGATGCATTTTGCATCACATGATGATTATACCAGCTGTACTTCGAAAGTTATACAACTTGAAAACTTGATTGCTGTCATGAAAAACATTTTGGGACAATATCAACAATGGACTAATGGAAAACAAATGCCTAAAGATAGTTTTTGGGTGGCATTTTCCTTTAAAGTCATTTGGACTAGTCCTGCCTCACCGCTGTTGAATCAGGGCCTTTGGCTAGGGTAATTCCATTCTCGGTCAGGTCGTTGAAAGCTGAGATTTAGAAGAAAGCGATGACAATGAGACCGGCTCTAAACAGAGTAGTGATGAGATCAACACCAAATACTTTGCAATAACACCAGGTATGGTATTTATGGTACATGCAATGTTACTCCAACAGTAGGCATAGACAGACAGGTAGGAGATGAGACCTCATGCATCTTACCCAGGAAATGCAGGCTATTGCGGAGCAGCTGGTAGGCTGTCATGGTGTTGCTGACTCTGTGGCAGGAGAGGAGGTATGCCAGCAGCATGGAGCCAAGGAATCCACTGAAACACCCAACGCCCTGGGGGAAGAAAAAGAGTAGTTTAAGCACTGGGTTCATTCAGCCCGGTAAAACTCTTGATAGAGAGAGAGGGAGCGGGTGGTGGTGCAGGGGCCCATACCTGGTCCAGCTCCCTCTGTCTGAGCCACACTTTGAGCAGTGCCACTCCCTCTGCAAAGGCGGCACACTGGGAGCTCACAGCGGTCAGGAACTGCAGGTGGGCACTGGGTAGCATGTCCCCAAGAACAGAGCTGTTGTAGTGGGGAGTGGGCGGCTCACTTGTCGCTGCCCAAAAATACAGACAGAAAAGGAATGGATGAGAACGTGGACTTAAGTCTGATTTAAAGGTGAAGGTTAGTGTACCATCTCCCTCAACAAGGAACACTCATCTCGTTTAACAATCAGTTTCCATTAACATCCTAAATCAGAAGAGACCTGTATTTTTGGAAACAATATATCAAAGCTGCTTGGTTTGAGTTGAGGCCCTCACCTGGCTGAGAGCTCCCCAGGCCAGTATACCAGTCGGTGCGGATGTTGTTCCTCTGGGGGTGGAAGCGGCTGGGCTTGAAGAAGCCCGGTGGAGGGCAGGCGTGGAGTCGCAAGGTGAAACTGGAGGAGTCTTTGCCTGGAAAAGGGGCCATTTCATTTCATCATTACTGACACACACAAAACAATGTTGTGAATAGGTACATGAACAGGTAGTGAATAGGTGCTTGCCGACAACCATATGAATTGCATGCTAAATCCAACCAAGCTAGGCTTTGAGTTAAGGAACACCGTGAAAAAAGTTTAAGCTCTACAAGACTTGGCCTTAGAATGAACCAACTGTTCAATCAAACAAATGTATTCATGAAGCCCTTTGACCATCAGCCGATGTCACAAAGTGCTATACAGAAACCCAGCCTAAAACCCCAAAAAGCAAGCTATGTAGATGTAGAAGCACTGTTGCTATCCCATCCTTCTGTGTCAGATGCTCGGTACCTGGAGGGGAAAGCAACAGGATAGGACGGAGGCGGTTGCCATGGAGACATGAGTACCGCATGGCCCCGATGGCGGGAGAGGCGGCAAGATGTTGTGCCAGTCCTGCCAGGTAAATCGCCCTCTTCCGTGGGTACCTCTGGTTTAAGGCATCTTTAGGGTGCAGGACATCCTGAAGATAATACAAGAATAGACTTATGTTGTTATTTCTGTTGTATGACCAAATGTTGACTCTTATTGTTCAGAGTGAACAGTGTGGCATTACGTACAGCAGGAATAGCGACTGCCAGATCAACTGAAATGCCTGGTTTGGTGCAGGTGCCCAGTGGGTAGCTGCCTATGATGGTAACAGATATGGGCGGTGCCATGTGAAACTTGCCCTTGGCTGCCTTTGGCACCAAGACAAAGGGGACCTTCACCCCTCCTGACAACCATGACAAGTCACTTAGCTGGGGAAAAAGTGAGAGAGATCAATGGCATCAATGGCAAACATTTTGGAGATCATTGAGGTCAGACCAAATACAACAAGTTCCCACTATTTCTAATCCCCTGGAACCACCGTATCACTGACATACCTCCATGTCAGAAGTCTGTGGTACAGTCTGGAGCTGCTCAGTGACACTCTGGACAAAAGAGTCAATCAGCTGCTTCCTGCGCTCACTCAGGGAAACCTCCTTCAGCAGCTCCTCCATCTGTTGGCATTGGCAGGGAGACAGAGGGAGATTAACAAACAAATATGTATATGCATGCATGGGACCATTGAGACTGCTGTCATGTTGCTAAGTGGCCGTGTGGTCCCCCCTTCATCAGAAATACTGGAATGTAGGCGTGTGTGTGTGTGTACACACACACACAAACACACAATGTCAATGTTCTTGAAAACGATTCATTTGTGAATGAACCACCGACCTCCACCCATACCTAACCCCCATCTCACCTGCATCTTGAGCAGGCTGCAGTGGAACAGGCTCTCGGCCTCCTTGAGCTGGTTTAGTTCATCTGCGGTGGGAGGTTTGTAGAGGTCACCGCGCGACAGCGTCACGGGACGGAGGAGCCCGTTCTGGACCACCTCGGGCTTACCCCTTTTGGCCCTGGTCGGGCCCTCATCTTCCTCATCGTGCGAAGACTCTGATTGCTCCATCTTTGAAACGTGAGAATCATGTGTAACGTTAACACACATATCAGAATATGTTGTAGTGCGAGATCTAGCTAGTAAACTAACTAGCATAAAATTGGCTGCATGGTGGATATAAAGGCATGGGCTAGCTATAGTTGGCTAGATAAATTGGACTATCTACAGAAACTCGTCACAACTCAAATCCCGACAACCTTTCAAATACTAACGTTATCTGTAATACTAAGCGAATAGATATTGTCTCCGCTAGCTAATGTTACCGTTACGTTAGCCACACATGAAGAGTTACAATACACATGTAATGTGCGATGCTAACGTTAGCTGGCAGCTAATTACTAGTACTCGTCGTCATTGCCTCATGCTAAAATGAAAAAGTTCACACTATATAATGTAAGTTACCTGCTCCTTGGCTGTTGCTTTCATCTTTTATTTATTCACTGGTTGTTCAATAGGCAATCGTTTTATTTCCATGCATATGACAACTTTTAGTTCTCGGCACAATTCTCACGTGTGGACAGGATCAGTCAGACCCTAGTGCATTACGACACACAACTGTGTGTTACGATTGGGTAATTTTCGTTTAACTCCGCCCATCTAACTCAAGATGCGTTGCATGCGCATACACGGAAGGATGCAGAGGAAGAGAGGCCCAACTTGGGTGGAAAACCTTTCTCCCTCCAGCAGGTGGCGTTTTTTCCCCCCGTTGTTTCGCCAACCAAGCAGGGAGTTTATGTATGGAGGTCGATGAGGGTCAAATTTGGTCAACAAAAAATGTATGGCGTATCTGCTACGTGAGGTTTATTTAATCGAAAATAAGTTTCGTAATGCTTAAGTTATGTGTACTGATATAAGAAAAAACAAGTGACATCCCTGCAACTTTGAGAAAAAATCACTATATTGGAGTTGTCTCGAGATCAAATTGTATTTGTCACATGCGCCGAATACAACAGGTGAAATGCTTACTTTACAAAACCTCAACCAACAATGCAGTTAAGAAAAATACCTACAAAAATAAGAAATAAAAGTAACAAATAATTAAAGTGCAACAGTAAAATAACAATAGCAAGGCTATATACAGGGGGTACCGTTACAGAGTCTTATGGCTTGGGGGTAGAAGCTGTTTAGAAGCCTCTTGGACCCAGATTTGGCGCTCCGGTACCGCTTGCGTTAGAGAGAACAGTCTATGACTAGGGTGGCTGGAGTCTGAATTTTTTTAGGGCTTTCCTCAGACACCGCCTGGTATAGAGGTCCTGGATGGCAGGAAACTTGGCCCCGGTGATGTACGCACAACCCTCTGTAATGCCTTGCGGTCAGAGGCCGAGCAGTTGCCATACCAGGCAGTGATGCAACCCGTCAGGATGCTCTCAATGGTGCAGCTGTAGAACCTTTTGAAGATCAGATGGTGATGTATATTCATGTCACGAGGCTAGTGGCATAGCATCTCTCTCCATTGTACATAGGAATTTGATGTCAATAACCCTCATCGAATATTCAAAAAGGGATAACAATAGCAAGATTTATCCAATCCAAAGAAAGGATAGGCGGGAGCTAGACAGCCCGCCTTGCCTGTGTGGACAACGACTCCCATTGTTAGGGCGGAGAAACGTATCTTGTCATAATCTTTAGTTGATGCGACCCCATATTTACAAGAGCTTTACTGCTGGGCTGGAACAAAAGCCAACAACTCTCCAGGACCAGAAGTGAATATAATACAGAACAATAAACTCTACCAGACATACAATATATTTATTTTATGTTTCATTGTCACATACTCCCCGGATAGGTGCAGTGAAATGTATTGTTTTACAGGGTCATCCATAGTAGTATCGTGCCACTGGAGCACTGACATAAGTTAAGTGTCTTGCTTCAGGGCATATCGAAAGATTTGTAACCACGTCACCTCGGGTATTCAAACCAGCGACCTTTCGGTTCCTAGCCTAACAATACTATACCTGCCGCCCACAATCTTACCAAAGTTTTAATTTTTTTTTATTTTACCTTTATTTAACCAGGCAAGTCAGTTAAGAACAAATTCTTATTTTCAATGACGGCCTGGGAACAGTGAACTGCCTTGTTCAGGGGCAGAACGACAGATTTTTACCTTGTCAGCTCGGGGGTTTGAACTCACAACCTTACGGTTACTAGTTCAACACTCTAACCACTAGGCTACCCTGCCGCCCCAAACAAGTTAATTATAATTACGCTTTAACTACAGGGGTGTGTGTTCTCACATTTTGCCCAGAATTATAATTTCAGTTTGCAGCACTGTTGTAGATTGTGCAGTTATTGGTAGTCATGTTTGGCATGACATCTTTATTTTGGTGCTTTTCTAATACAGCAGGCCAGTTAAAACATAGATACTTTGAGCTTTTCAGAAGAGAACCCAGATTTCATGAGCCACTCATCGATGGCTTTCTCATTGTTCTCCACATCCTCTTGCCAGTCCAGATGCCAACGCAGGTTTGCAATGACTTGGGTATAATTGTCACCAAGACTCTTTCGCCATGCAGCAAACTGTTGCTTATTGTAGAGACAGATTGCCTGAGAGACTTGGGGGTAGTCTACTGCGCTGCGCAGCAGCTTGTCCAGGTGACGACACACATCAGGGAATTTGGACGCCACATTGTGAAGCTCCTCTTTGTCCACCATTAGGTCTGTCAGGGGAGAGAGATATTAAAAGTGTTAAAAGAGGAAAGGTTGCAGAGATTTGATCTACGTAGACCCTGCGGCTGAGGGAGGGCTGCACCTGAGGGAACATTCTGGCAAAGGTTTTAGTGGGGAATGACATTACATATTTATTTAACCTTTATTTAACTAGGGAAGTCAGTTGACAGATAAATAATGCCAAAAGTTACGTGGCTATGCTTAAAAATCACATACCAAGTACACACAGTAGTGGTACTGTTCCAAATCATATTTATCCACTAAATAAAATGATTAGATATTGGACCATGTGTAATTTACATTCTGATAAGTAATGGTGAGGGATAAAAACAAACCCTAAACCCTATTTCCTCCAGTAATCTTTCAGTGCGGGACACACACACTCACCGAATAGCTGCGGGGGGACACTCACACCATCTGCGTAGGTAATGTACTTCCACTGGCCCTCCCTCAACATATAGGTGGAGGCGTTGGCATTGCAACCGTGGTATTCACTCAATACCCAGTCTGGGCGAGGCCGTGCGGGCCGGGCAGCAGACTGAGACAGCAAAGGCAGGAGTGAATGACCACTAAGGCCACCTGGCACTGCTACACCTGCCATCTCTGCAAACATGTATGTGGAATGGAATCAGTTTACTGACCAGGATGTGTAAGAACCCTTAGAATCCCTCCATCATTGAGCCCTGTGCTTCTGACCCGGATATACTCCTGTACTTACCCAGCACAGTGGGATAGATGTCCACCAAGGACACTGGCTGACTCAGCCGCAGGCCAGACTTCACCCCAGGCCCCATGATGAGCAGGGGGACATGGGAGCTGCCCTCAAACATAGACATCTTGTAGAACTGTCGGTGCTCCATGGCCAGGTCGCCATGGTCAGACGTGAAGAGCAGCACTGTGGTGTCCAGCAAGTCTGTGTCCCGCAAAGCTGAGATCACCTGGCCTAGAAGGACCACAGAGAGTAGCGCAGCCACAGAATGGTTAGTACTCTCCGGGATCCTTCGAACATCCCTACCCTGAACCCTTACCTAACTTTAACTATTTTAAAATATCAAGATCAAATGGAGTAGGGATATTGCAAGGATCCCAGATAGCACGGACCGCCACAGAATGAGTGTTGGGATTACATTCAAGGGGTAGTAGAAGTGTGTAATGTAAGGGACTACTTATTCAACTTCCAAACTACATTTGAAAACAGTTTTTTTTGGCAAGAATGTTTTAGACCTAATCAATGTATGACCGAATATATGACCGAATACAAACAGTGTAGCTATTCCCTCCGCAAGGCAATCACACAAGCTAAGTGTCAGTATAGAGACAAAGTAGTCGCAATTCAACGACTCAGACACAAGAGGTATGTGGCAGGGTCTACAGTCAATCACGGATTACAAAAAGAAAACCAGCCCCGTCGCGGACCAGGATGTCTTGCTCCCAGACAGACTAAATAACTTTTTTGCCCACTTTGAGGACAATACAGTGCCACTGACACGGCCCGCTACAAAAACCTGCGGACTCCTTCACTGCAGCCGACGTGAGTAAAACATTTAAACGTGTATACCCTCGCAAGGCTGCAGGACCCGACGACATCCCCAGCCGCGTCCTCAGAGCATGTGCAGACCGCATGGCTGGTGTGTTTACGGACATATTCAATCAATCCTTATCCCAGTCTGCTGTTCCCACATGCTTCAAGAGGGCCACCATTGTTCCTGTTCCCAAGAAAGCTAAGGTAACTGAGCTAAACGACTACCGCCCCGTAGCACTCACTTCCGTCATCATGAAGTGCTTTGAGAGACGAGTCAAGGACCATATCACCTCCACCCTAGCTGACACCCTAGACCCACTCCAATTTGCTTACCGCCCCAATAGGTCCACAGATGACGCAATCGCAACCACACTGCACACTGCCCTAACCCATCTGGACAAGAGGAATACCTATGTGAGAATGCTGTTCATCGACTACAGCTCAGCATTTAACACCATAGTACCCTCCAAACTCTGTGCAACTGGGTACTGCCCTGTGCAACTGGGTACTGAACTTCCTGATGGGCCGCCCCCAGGTGGTGAGGGTAGGTAACAACATCTCCACCCCGCTGATCCTCAACACTGGGGCCCTGCAAGGGTGCGTTCTGAGTCCTCTCCTGTACTCCCTGTTCACCCACGACTGCGTGGCCATGCACGCCTCCAACTCAATCATCAAGTTTGCGGACGACACTACAGTGGTAGGCTTGATTACCAACAACGAGACGGCCTACAGGGAGGAGGTGAGGGCCCTCGGAGTGTGGTGTCAGGAAAATAACCTCACACTCAACGTCAACAAAACAAAGGAGATGATTGTGGACTTCAGGAAACAGCAGAGGGAGCACCCCCCTATCCACGTCGACGGGACAGTAGTGGAGAGGGTAGTAAGTTAAGTTCCTCGGCGTACACATCACGGACAAAATGAATTGGTCCACCCACACAGACAGCGTTGTGAAGAAGGCGCAGCAGCGCCTCTTCAACCTCAGGAGACTGAAGAAATTCGGTCACAACGAATCACCGGGGGCAAACTACCTGCCCTCCAGGACACCTACACCACCCGATGTCACAGGAAGGCCATAAAGATCATCAAGGACAACAACCACCCGAGCCACTGCCTGTTCACCCCGCTATCATCCAGAAGACGAGGTCAGTACAGGTGCATCAAAGCAGGGACCGAGAGACTGAAAAACAGCTTCTATCTCAAGGCCATCAGACTGTTAAACAGCCACCACTAACATTGAGTGGCTGCTGCCATACATGTAAAAAATGTATCACTAGCCACTTTAAACAATGCCACTTAATATAATGTTTACATACCCTACATTACTCATCTCATATGTATATACTGTACTCGATACCATCTACTGCATCTTGCCTATGCCGTTCTGTACCATCACTCATTCATATATCTTTATGTACATATTCTTTATCCCTTTACACTTGTGTGTATAAGGTAGTAGTTGTGGAATTGTTAGGTTAGATTACTCGTTGGTTATTACTGCATTGTCGGAAATAGAAGCACAAGCATTTCGCTACACTCGCACTAACATCTGCTAACCATGTGTATGTGACAAATAACATTAGATTTGATTTGTATGAAAACTGATTGAGTTGCACAAGGTTGCAGAACATCCTATGGTTGGTGGCTGCCTGGCTGGCACGTGGCTAGATGTTTTACTACCAACAGCAATACATCTGCAATAAACCAGTATAACACCAGTAGCTGCTAAACTGTCCATTGCTGAACACCACATTCTGCAACACTGTAAAACATTGTATGGATGTACACATTTGGCCAAATGAAATTCCAGACACAAACAATTAAGTCACCACTAACCCAGCATGGCATCTGTTTCGGCACACATAGCGTAGTAGAAGGCCCGTATCTTTCTGACCTCCTGCTCTGTGAAGTTCCCACTGCAGTTCTTGGTGAAGGTAGAGTAGTAGTCCACAGGGTGCATGTCGGACAACGGCAGCCATTTTGGAATAGAGATTAATTCAGGCATCACCTGTGTGTGGACAGCAGCTCCTTATTACACATGCTGCGAAATGGAACACAAGCGCAGACTGCAGATGGGAATCAATCAACATGGTTTGACAATCTAGAGTAAAGTCGAATGCTTCTGAAGATGTATCAACATTTGGTTAGCATAGTTAAAACAAAGCTAGACTGCTAACATGACACATGACTGCTATAAAATTGTAAATAGGAACTAGTAGTAATTCTTGAAGAGAATGTGCCTTTTCGAGCCAGTAAGGAGAGGTGCGGAAGGTGGACCCCCCAGCGTTGGGCCCCAAGGAGTCTGTGACGTAGGGGTGTGGCAGGTTCAGGCCCATGTAGAGGGCGAAAGGCTGGGAGAGAGCTGCAGCTTTGTGGTGGATCCACTGGGTGGCAATGTCCGTGGTTCTCCAGTCCTTGGTCATGACTCTCGTTGTGGACGTGTCCCCAACCAGGTCTGTCACCGGCCGGCCCTCTTGCCGCAGAAGGAAAGGCACATCTCGCGTCCATGCCTCCACACGATTACTGGAGTGGAAATACACACATCATAAAAATGTGACATCATCAAACTTGACACGAGGAAAAAAACATAGGCCTAAATAAAGACATGAGTCAGAAATCAAGGGACTGTTCACATTTGGGGAAAATGAGACTGAATAGAACATTTCCATGCACAAGCCTATCTATCTACACATAAAGTCTCTTAGCATTACAAGACTAGCTACTTTAAGTGAGCTCACTGCTTCCTGTAAAATGATGCTGTCAGTTCTGTTATAAATTATTATTATTTATTTAAATTTATTTCACTTTTATTTAACCAGGTAGGCCAGTTGAGAACAAGTTCTCATTTACAACCGCGACCTGGCCAAGATAAAGCAAAGCAGTGCGACAAAAACAACAACACAGAGTTACACATGCGATAAACAAATGTACAGTCAATAACACAATAGAAAAAGCTAAGTACAGTGTGTGCAAATGTAGTAAGGTTAGGGAGGTAAGGCAATAAATAGGCCATAGTGGCAAAATAACTACAATTTAGCATTAACACTAGAGTGATAGATGTGCAAGTAGAGATACTGGGGTGCAAAAGAGCAAAAAAAAGAATAACAATATGGGGATGAGGTAGTTGGGTGGGCTATTTACAGATGGGCTGTGTACAGGTACAGTAAGCTGCTCTGACAGAAATGTTTAAAGTTAGTGAGGGAGTTGTAAATCTCCAGCTTCAGTGATTTTTGCAATTCGTTCCAGTCATTGGCAGCAGAGAACTGTAAGGAAAGGTGGCCAAAGGAGGTGTTGGCTTTGGGGATGACCAGTAAAGTATACCTGCTGGAGCGCTATTTTGGAGGCTATTTTGTAAAAGACATCGCCGAAGTCAAGGATCGGTAGGATAGTCAGTTTTACGAGGGTATGTTCGACATTCATGACTCACTGCAGTGCCCACCCACCTGACAGAGTGACTTCCTGAAGTATAGTCCAGCTTCCCAACACTCAAGGTGTTATAGCCATTCTGTTGGAGCATGTCCATCCACGTTGTGGCATTGGGGTCCAGGCACTTATAATTATTCCAGGACTCAGTTAAATGGACAAAGCGACCACTCCACATAGCTGAGAAAAATAAATCAACATACAACAGACCGTGAAATGTTTCCTTCCATGGACCTATGGTGGGCATTGGATTGAAATGCAGTTGAAGTATTGTTTGAGTTTGAATACAATTTGAGCTGGTTACATTCCATTCCTTTGTACTGAACATGTCTGTTACTCACAAACGATTGGAATCAGAGTCATCCACCAGCATTATGCAATTCAACTTCTTGTTCTGTATGTTGTGAATGGATCGTAACATAGCCCACATTATTGACAAATGATCTGCTGTTGCCTTGAGGTCTTCCATACAAATGCACACCAACATCTTACCTGCTCTTGAGGGGCAACAGATTGGAGAATTGGTGTAGGCATTGATGAAGACAGTGCCTAGCTCCCGGAGATAGTTTAAGTATGGTAACTGGACCACCCTACTCCCAGGGTCAAAGGTCAGCCGCCCATCCTTCAGCAAGAGGGAAATAAAGAGTTTGAATACCTTTAAAAAAACATCCTTCCTAATTCTTTCTCCCTTCTTTGAGGTAGTAACAGAGCATCTACTATGTCTCTATTGATAATAACTGATCCATGAGCACCCTCCAACCTTATCAGAGCTGTGATAAATTAACTAGGGATATTACAACTCCACGGGATGGTTGAGCTAACGTAGGCTACTGCGATTAGCATGAGGTTGTAAGTAATAAAAACATTTCCCAGGATATAGACATATCTGATATTGGCGGAAAGCTTAAATTCTTGTTAAAACTCACTGGTGGAAACAACTTATAAATCATCAGGAAAGTTAAATTTAAATATAATCCACACAAAATCTCATGAGAATGTTGTGTAAAACGAATCAAAAATATTTACAAAATGTCAAAGTGGCAGTACTTACAAATGCATCGGACATCACCATCACAATGTTGGGTCTGAAGTTTGTGGTACGATTTTGGCACATACAATGTCCATGCGTTTGGGAAAGTATAAGGAGAACTAACCATGTTCCATACATCGCGTACATCAATATACAAATTATAATTATTACGACATTAACTGCTGCTGCTTGACTTGGTGCTGACGAGAGGCATTTATTCAGGGAAGTGACTGTCGTCCAACAAGTGCTTCTTGACTGCAACAAATTTTCACGTTTGTTGTTGTTCCGCATTAGTCACGTGGTGTCGCCATTGCAGTACTAGGTTTTTAGCAGCAAAGACAGCACACGAAGATAAACTTGATTTGCAAAAAATACTGTCAATTTATGACAATTCGAGCAATACATATGACACCGTGCCATCTTGTTAAATTTACTCATAGCATTGAAAAAAAAATGCCTTTCTGCCTCATATGGCCTACTGCTCCACCATGGAGCATCAAATATCTGATTAGTTGGGAATAGTGAAGTTAACTCAAATGTCTACTTTCATTGTAGAAATCACTGGAAAATTACACATTTTAAAATAAATATCTATTTTTTAAACGTTATTTAATCTCAACAATTTCTACATTTCTTTCATTCTTGAAGTTATTGTCATGAAATGGATCCCATTATTTTGTCTTCAGTAATTGACCTTCCCAAAGTTCTTGAGTAATGGCCCAGTTGGTGTCAAATCAGTGTGTTGACCTGAGGGTCTGGTCCGGCCGTCAGCTGCTCCAGGGAAAACAGTGGCACAGGCAGATTGTTCCGTATGGGCCTCAGCTCTGCACTGTGCTCTAGCTGGGCTGGGCATCCTTTGAGGGGGCTGAAACGGGTCCCCTGGGGGCCTTTGAGAGTGACCCCAGGGGCCAGCTCCATGCTATTAAGCATCAGGGTGCCAGAGAAGGGTACAATCCCCTCACTGTTGCCCCCATGCGGAATACTCCTCCTTTTAATGGCCAGACAGACTGCCCCAGTCAGGGCACTTCTCCTCTGGGCCATGGATGGGCCTTTGTCGTTGGTCAAGGGTTTCATTGCCTTTGTCTGTGTGGTGTGTTGTTTCTCGAGATTCTGCCCTGCTGCCAGTGGACCTCCGGTTCTCAATGAATGGCGCTTTGAGGGACTGGCATCCAGCACTTCATATTGGGGCCAGACACGATGGCGTGGAAGACGGGCAAGATCCAGTCTCCGCAAGGATGGGAAGCCTCCACGCTGAGGGCGGAGCTTAGCACTTTGGACAGAAATGTTTGGGCATGTCTCTACATACTCTTCTTCCTCAGTCCCTGAGCTGTTCAGAGAATGCCTTGGAGACTGCAGGTAGTCCTCTGTAGGAGTGGTGGGTGATGTGTGATGCTGCCTCCAGGTCCCTCCCTCAGTTATGGGTGGGGGAGCAGGGGATAGTTTGAAACCCCTAAAACCTGGTGGCTCTCTGGCTTTTCTGTCTTTTCTGGAATGCTTGGGAGAGGAACTAAGCTGGCTCACTGTGTGAGTCTTGTGATTGGCCCTATGACCTGTCCGTCCAGCCGCCTCACCAACCGGAGTGGACCTCTGGAGGAAAACACCAGAGATGTGTTAGATTACATTATAATGATTAAATGATTCGCTTTCAGGTATTAGCATTACACCGGCCACTCACCGGTAAGCAAGCAACTAGCTTCAAACAATATACTTCATGGAGTTATCTACTTCCTTTACTAGTACATATTTACTGCTAGATATATCCTTGACATTTTGACTTATTTCCAGGTAGACTTGTTAGAGTGGAAACACAATGCAGCTCGATGGAGTATTGTTCAGAGCTACCTGTAGGGGAGAAGGGTATTTTGTTGGCTTGACTTGCAGAACCTGCACACAGCCTTGTGCCCAGGAGTCTGTAGTTGACGGCAGGGGCTCTGAATCTTCTTCCCAGGAGGGGGCACTGTCTGGTCCTTCCCCCTCATCCTGGACCAGGAACTGCCACTCCAGAATCTGCACCAAAGAATCTCGGGCCCAAGACGTTGTGAATAACTCTGGCTAGAGAGGAGACATTTCATTGTCAGTCCCGCAAAGAATTAGCAGCATTATTGGTGAGAGGATAGTAAAGGGAAATTGGTCACCAGCCAGATTGAAACAGTGCATTTGATCCTCTGAGCAAAGGAAGGCACTTATTGTAAAGTGAATTGATTAAATCAATAGTATATACAGTGCATTCGGAATGTATTCAGGCCCCTTGACATTTTCCACACTTTGTTACATTACAGCCTATTTTAAAATGTATTAAATTGTGTTGTTCCCTCATCAAACTACACACAATACCCCATAATGACAAAGCAAAAACAGGTTTTTAGAAAATAAAAATAAAATATCACATTTACATAAGTATTCGGACCCTTTACTCAGTACTTTGTTGATGCACCTTGAGCAGCGATTACAGCCTCAAGTCTTAGGTATGACGCTACAAGCTTGGCAAACCTGCATTTGGGGAGTTTCTCCCATTTCTTCTCTGCAGATCCTCTCAAGCTCTGTCAGGTTGGATGGGGAGCGTCACTGCACAACTATTTTCAGTTCTCTCCAGAGATGTTCGATCAGGTTCAAGTCCGGACTCTGGCTGGGCCACTCAAGGACATTCAGAGACTTGTCCCGAAGCCACTCCTGCATTATCTTGGCTGTGTGCTTAGGGTTGTTGTCCTGTTGGAAGGTGAACCTTCACCCCAGTCTGAGTTCCTGAGTGCTCTGGAGCAGGTTTTCATCAAGGATCTCTCTATACTTTGCGCCTTTCAACTTTTCCTTGATCCTGACGAGTCTCCCAGTCCCTGCCACTGAAAAACATCCCCACAGCATGATGCTGCCACCACCATGCTTCACCATAGGGATGATGCCAGGTTTCCTCCAGATGTGACGCTTGGTATTCAGGCCAAAGAGTTAAATCTTGGTTTCAGCAGACCAGAGAATCTTGTTTCGCATGGTCTCAGAGTCTTTTGGCAAACTCCAAGTGGGATGTCATGTGCCTTTTACTGAGGAGTGGCTTCCGTCTGGCCACTCTACCATAAAGGCCTGATTGGTGGAGTGCTGCAGTATTGGTTGTCCTTCTGGAAGGTTCTCCCATCTTCACAGAGGAACTCTGGGGCTCTGTCAGAGTGAACATCGGGTTCTTGGTCACCTCCCTGACCAAGGCCCTTCTCCTCTGATTGCTCTGTTTGGCCGGCCGGGCGGCCAGCTCTAGGAAGAGTCTTGGTGGTTCCAAACTTCTTCCATTTAAGAATCATGGAGGCTACTGTGTTCTTGGGGACCTTAAATGCTGCAGACATTTTTTGGTACCCTTCCCCACATCTGTGCCTCGACACAATCCTGTCTCTGAGCTCTATGGACTATTCCTTCGACCTCATGGCTTGGTTTTTGCTCTGACATGCACTGTCAACTGTGGGACCTTATATAGACAGGTGTGTGCCTTTCCAAATCATGTCCAAACTATTTAATTTACCACATGTGGACTCCCGTCAAGTTATAGAAACATCTCAATGGAAACAGGATGCGCCTGAGCTCAATTTCGAGTCGCATAGCAAAGGGTCTGAATACTTATGTAAATAAGGTATCTGTTTTAATACATTTGTAAACATTTCTAAAAACCTGTTTTCACTTTGTCATTATGGGGTATGGTGTGTAGATTGATGAACATTTATTTTTATTTAATCCATTTTAGAATAAGGCTGTAACATAATGTGGACAAATGGAAGGTGTCTGAATATTTTCCGAATGCACTGTATACTGCCCACATTAAACTGATAAGCCACGTAAACTGAAGGATTCTTCATTGGCTACAGTACATTTATTAATATTTGTTTGAAACAAAATCAGAATGTCATCTCTGCACAGTGAATGTATCAGACTACTGTCTGACACAGGTAGTGTCCACCTGTGAACGTAAGGCCTCACCTGTCTCTGGAGGTACACAGTGTAACATTTCTCCATGATATGGTTCATGAATTCATACAGGACCTCCACCACCACCTCCTCTCCTTCCTCCTGCACTAGCATGGACACCCAGTTAGACTCTGTCAGGCGGCCCGGGACAATGTCCACCACATCTGGACTCTGGGAAGGAGGAGGGGGGGGTGCAGGAGCAGAGTTGGTGCGCCCCTTCTCAGCACGGGACTTTGATGCAGCGCGGGACATCTTTGCCGGGAGCCTGAGTAAGCACATAAGCCACAAAAAGAAAAGTCCTCTTACTGTCAACTGCGTTTATTTTCAGCAAACTTAACATGTGTAAATATTTGTATGAACATAACAAGATTCAACAACTGAGACATAAACTGAACAAGTTCCACAGACATGTGACTAACCAGAAATGGTCCCTGAACAAAGGGAGGGTCCAAATCTAAAGTAACAGTCAGTATCTGGTCTGGCCACCAGCTGCATTAAGTACTGCAGTGCATCTCCTCCTCATGGACTGCACCAGATTCGCCAGTTCTTGCTGTGAGATGTTATCCCACTCTTCCACCAAGGCACCTGCAAGTTCTCTGACATTTCTGGGGGGAATGGCCCTAGCCCTCACCCTCCGATCCAACCGGTCCCAGAGCGTGCTCAATGGGATTGAGATCCGGGCTCTTCGCTGGCCATGGTAGAACACTGACATTCCTGTCTTGCAGGAAATCACGCACAGAACGAGCAGTATGGCTGGTGGCATTGTCATGCTGGAGGGTCATGTCAGGATGAGCTTGTAGGAAGGGTACCACATGAGGGAGGAGGATGTCTTACCTGTAACACACAGCGTTGAGATTGCCTGCAATGACAACAAGCTCAGTCCGATGATGCTGTGACACATCGCCCCAGACTATGACGGACCCTCCACCTCCAAATCGATCCCGCTTCAGATTACAGGCCTCGGTATAATGCTCATTTTTCGACGATAAACGCGAATCCGACCATCACCCCTGGTGAGACAAAACCGAGACTCGTCAGTGAAGAGCACTTTTTGCCTGTCTGGCCAGCGACGGTGTGTTTGTGCCCATAGGCGACGTTATTGCCGGTGATGTCTGGTGAGGATCTGCCTTACAACAGGCCTACAAGCCCTCAGTCCAGCCTCTGTCAGCCTATTGCGGACAGTCTGAGCACTGATGGAGGGATTGTGCGTTCCTGGTGTAACTCGGACAGTTGTTGTTGCCATCCTGTACCTGTCCCGCAGGTGTGATGTTCAGATGTACCGATCCTGTGCAGGTGTTGTTACACATGGTCTGCCACTGTGAGAATGATCAGCTGTTCGTCCTGTCTCCCTGTAGTGCTGTCTTAGGCGTCCCACAGTACGGACATTGCAATTTATTGCCCTGGCCACATCTGCAGTCCTCATGCCTCTATGCAGCATGCCTAAGGCACGTTCACACAGATGAGCAGGGACCCTGGGCATCTTTCTTTTGGTGTTTTTCCGAGTCAGTAGAAAGGCCTCTTTAGTGTCCTAAGTTTTCATAAACTGTGACGTTAATTACCTACCGTCTGTAAGCTGTTAGTGTCTTAACGACCGTTCCACAGGTGCATGTTCATGAATTGTTTATTGTTCATTGAACAAGCATGGGAAACAGTGTTAAAACCCTTTACAATGAAGATCTGTGAAGTTATTTAGAATTTTACAAATTGTCTTTGAAAGACAGGGTCCTGAAAAAGGGACGTTTCTTATTTTGCTGAGGTTAGATTAGAATTGCGTGAGTGAAAGAAAGATGTAGGATACTATTAAATGTGCAGCCATTCAAAGCTATAACTTTTAGTTATAGTTCTGGTTCAGAATCTTGTCCTTTTCTACTCTCACTCCCTTCAAAAGTACTAGATTCATTTGTACATTTATGTTTTATGGATGGAGTTACAATAGGCCTTCTTGGTGGGTTTTCTACTTGGAGAGAGTTGTCACTTTCTTGAAACACACCAGACTGTCTGCTGAGTGCAACAATAACACAGCCCTCACCACTTTGTATTGGACAAGAAGTGAAACATCTTTGAAGCTGCCTGCAGTGATTGAACAACCTAGCCAAGTGAAGCAATGCATCAACAAACATAACAAGGTTGCTTGCTAATCTAGATAACAATATTTAGGTACCTTAAACAAAGAGCAGGCGGAAAATCTTTGTCTTCAATCTGATGGGAGAAGAACAAGAACACTTCTCTCGTTGCCCTACTTTTTTCCAACCCAAAAAGACAGGATTGCTTGGCAACTGAAAACGCCACTACCTTTTTTTTGTGTACACAAAACGTATGACGATTCACGCAAAGGTGGAGCTGTCACTATGGCTGCAAAGGACGCGCAATGGTAATCTCCTCCTCGCTAAATGAAGTGCAATCTATTTAGCACTTGTTGATGAATGAATAACGTAACATAGAATATTGCTAACTGTATTTATCTAGCGAATAGCAGAATATATGATAGAAGCTAACGTTAGTTCACAATACGGTATTCTGTTCGACAATACTTGCCTCCAAGCTTAGGCTTGCTAGCAGTAGCTAGCCAACGTTAGCTGGCGTAAGAAAGATGAATAGACATAAAGGCGACTTTAGCTAACTATTTATGTTTGCTGAATTGCATTACATTAGCTAACTAACTACATTTTGCTGAATTGCATTACATTAGCTAACTAACTTAGTTCCTAATTGATGTAACGTATCCGTTAGGTAACTTAGCCGGCAATGGCTAGACTGATAACTAGATGGCTTCTAACGTCTTCCAATTCATAGGAGTGCATGTCAAGCTGATTAGCTATACAGCTAGCTTGATTCAAGTGCCCAGTGTGGCATGGTCAAAAATCATTTGGATGACTAACGTTAGCTGGCTAGTAGGTCAGCATGTTCGTTGAACTTGCTCAATGAGAATGATAATCTTCACGTTGGGCAACATTATGTAGCTGCCATTGTGTTTTTTGGTATGACATATTTTACGCTGCCTCTTTTCCCACATCTCACCCAACTCGGAGACACAGCGACATACTGACACACACTGCAATACTAACCAGCTTTATTTCTCATTGTTCCCCAGAATTGTCGTCATTAAGTACACTATTTGCACTCTCCCTTTTTACCCAATTGAATTGATAAGATTGAAAGATGTACCACAAAGAGAAAAGCATTCAGATGAAAAGCAGTGCGTCTGCGCTATACAACAACCTGAGCGTGCTGCGCATAGCCCCGCGGAGCCTGACCTATTTCACAGTGGTACACGCCAACATGGTCAATATGGTCAGTGCTTCTTGGGACGGACTCAACTACTCCCACCGCCAGCTGCAGTCCAAAGAGGCCAACGTAGCTACCAGCTCCTCCCTCATCATGCAGGTAGACTGTTATTAGCGCTGACCAAGAGGGTGTCAGTGGATCATGAATGATATGGGTCTACTTCCTTCTTTAATGTCCATGTTAGATGGACATGAGTTGGTGCAGTATTTGATCTTTTGTTGAAGGGGAAACTTGCTGTCTCTCCTTTCAGGCAGCCTGGTGTGTCCTCCCATCTCGTGACATCCTGGTGCTCACCTCTCAGAAAGGCATCCAGGTGAGTGGATTGTGTGTGCGTGTGTGTCACAGGAGGTTGGTGTTAACTACATTTGGAAGGATGGCTTGTGTTAATGGCTGGAGTGGAATGGTATCAAACGCATGGTTTCTATGTGTTTGATATCATTCAATTCGCGCCGTTCCAGATATTATTATGAGCCGTCCTCCCCTCTGCAGCCTCCTGTAACATGTGTGTGGCCTTGTACAATGCTGTCCGCCTGTTGGTCAGGTCTTGACAGGTGTGTCTGTGTTCCAGATGTATGAGTCGGATGGATCCATAATGGTATACTGGCATGCACTGGACACGCCTGAAACCCAAACAGGTAACTTCTGCCCCATATACAAATACTGAGTCTCCTCTAACCCTTACCAGTGCACACAAACCCAAGAGAGACTCTTCCTTTGGATATGAATGAGCTGCTCCTTTATCTCTACCCAGTAACAGCTACAGAAGCTCTGCTTCAGGAGTCCTTTTCTCTCTCTGCTGTGTGATTGTCTGGTGGCCAGCTTTACCATGGATGGGTGTCTTTATCATGGATGGGTGTCTTTGCCATGGATGGGTGTCTTTGCCATGGATGGGTGTCTTTTCCATGGATGGGTGTCTTTACCATGGATGGGTGTCTTTACCATGGATGGGTGTCTTTATCATGGATGGGTGTCTTTGCCATGGATGGGTGTCTTTGCCATGGATGGGTGTCTTTATCATGGAGGGGTGTCTTTGCCATGGAGGGGTGTCTTTGCCATGGAGGGGTGTCTTTGCCATGGAGGGGTGTCTTTGCCATGGAGAGGTGTCTTTTCCATGGAGAGGTGTCTTTTCCATGGAGAGGTGTCTTTACCATGGATGGGTGTATTTATCATGGATGGGTGTCTTTACCATGGATGGGTGTCTTTACCATGGATGGGTGTCTTTACCATGGATGGGTGTATTTATCATGGATGGGTGTCTTTACCATGGATGGGTGTCTTTACCATGGATGGGTGTCTTTACCATGGAGGGGTGTCTTTATCATGGAGGGGTGTCTTTGCCATGGAGGGGTGTCTTTGCCATGGAGGGGTGTCTTTACCATGGATGGGTGTCTTTACCATGGATGGGTGTCTTTACCATGGATGGGTGTCTTTACCATGGATGGGTGTCTTTACCACGGAGGGGTGTCTTTGCCATGGAGGGGTGTCTTTGCCTTGGAGGGGTGTCTTTGCCATGGAGGGGTGTCTTTGCCATGGAGGGGTGTCTTTGCCATGGAGGGGTGTCTTTGCCATGGAGGGGTGTCTTTGCCATGGAGAGGAGTTTGGTGTACTGTAGGTTGAGTGTGTGAGCTCAGAGGACCGTGCTGATGATATATCCTGATCTGTACCCACAGCTCAGGCAGTGTTTGCTCGAGGGATTGCAGCAGTGCGGGAAAAATACATCTGTGTGGGTAAGTACAGAATGAGCACGGCAAGCTAGGCCTCTCCCTCTCTCTCCTGCAATCACTTCAGACCTGACAGGATGTTGACCAAAACCCAGCCAATTTCATCTCTCTCTCTCTCTGCAGGCATCTCATCTGGCTCTATGCTGGTGTTTGACGTCCCCATTAAAGGCAGTAACATCACCCTCTCGGAGGTGCTGGAGGAGCACAAGGAGTCCATCACGGATTTGGCCTCAGAATGTTCCGGTAGCCTGGTACTATGCACAAACACCATGTGTATGTGTCTGTTGTTAATCTCGGAAAAGCATTATCCATCTGGGGCCAAGTGTTATGTTCGATAATAACCGTAACCATGTAGAACCGACAGACAGATGAAGGTGTAGTTGTCTGTCAATATGCATCAATCATAGCTTTAGATATTGACCCTGTCGTTGATGCTCTCCCTCCCCCAGGAGTGCATTGCAGACATGGTGAGTGCTGACGACTCTGGCAATCTCTGTGTGTGGAAGTCAGGAGAGGACTTCCAGCTGCTCAACAAGATCCCTGGTTTCGAGTAAGTGAGTTACTGACAGTAGGATCTTTTAACCACATTTGAACTCCCTTCTTCAGATAAGGCCATAGAGGCCTTGTAGTTATGAGTTCCTCTTGCCATTGGCCTGGCATCTGTGGAAATGCCACCACTGACCTCAACACCTCTGCCCTCTTCTTGTACCAGTATGAGCTGCTCCTCAGTGAAGCTGTGGAAGGGAACCGTGGTGGCAGGCTATGGCACAGGGCAGATCCGTCTCTACGAGGCCGTGACAGGGATCGTCCATGCAGAGGTCAACGCCCACGCTCGCTGGATCTACTCCTTGGACATCGCCCCCTTCTCTGGCCTGGTGAGGTCAACACCAGATGCTGTCAGGATGGGGCAGTGGGAGGGATTGGCAATTTCCATATGACTATCTATCTCCAGACAATGGACTGTGTTTATCACCAGTTGTATGCAAACTGATTTTAAAGCAAGCTACTAGAGATCCATGTAGAAAGGCAAAACATCTTAATGTAAGGGAGTGAATTCTGATGCTAATGGATCATTTTCCCTGTCTGTCTGTCTCTGTCTGTGTGTTTGTGCTCCAAGCTTCTTTCTGCTGCTGAGGACTCTCTGGTTAGAGTGTGGCATCTGACCATGACCCCAGAGACTAACAGTGTGGAGGTAACTTCTCAAACCATACCAGGGAGGAACCTCACGACACCACGCACACACAGACAGACATTGACTGCCTCCCTCCCTCTCTCTCCCTCCAGATCGTGCACATGTATAACGAGTGTGTGACAGACACCCAGATCTGCGGGGCTAAGTTCTGCGATGGGGACGGCTACGCCTTCGCTGTGACGGGCTACGACCTGAGTGAGATCATCCGCTACACACAGGTCTAACAGCAGTAGCACGCACCACGGGAGATGTGTGTGAGTGTGTGTGAGGTTGACATGTGAACGGAGTGTGTCAGCTCAGCAGTATCTCTGTTGGGGAGTGTGTGACAAAAGAGAAGCCTACAGCAGGAAACATCTGCCTGATAGACCATGCAGCATCTAATTCCACCAGATCAATGGTCTACAGAGAGACTGAAAGCCTATGAAGGTTAACTCAGAAGCAAACGAGGGCTGTGACCCCATCTCCATCTACTATGACCTAACTAGAGGACATGATACATTATGTATGTCTACAGCGTCTCTCCCATGGATATTAACTTTGGTCCAGAGGTCAGATAGAAGAATGTTGTCTCTATCAAGTAGTTTCCTACATATCAATGTGCGAAAGGAAAAGTGAGGCATCTTACGATATATGAGGAGAAAGATGATTTGTAGTGCGATGTGACCTTGTATATTTTGACTGATCACATACTGGCTTATGCTGACTCGTTTCCTCTGTGTTGAGTATTGGTGTGCGTGCGTGTTCGCGTGTACGTGTGTGCGAGTAACGGACCATGAAACTACAGATGAGTGTGTATAAATCTGTTTTACAGATTTAAAATGAAGGGAGCAGGCTATACTGTAACGACGTAGGGTTGCTGACAGCAGCACAAGTCCTCAGGTGTCTCAGTATATCATTGTTGCAAGTATTTACAACGTGTATGGTAATGTAGGTCGTTCAGCATTCAGTTTGGAAATGTAACATTCCTTTGACTTAGTAAGTCTTGAATATTATTATTGTACAGCATCACTGTATAAATGTACTGTAACTATGAATCAACTTTACAATAAATATTTATTGTAGATAACTGTCTTTATCCTCTTTAATTTGTTTGTGCTTTGTGTTTCTTAATTGTTGTGTGCTTGCGGCGGGGCAAGGAAGAGAACCTGGGTCGCTGGCACAATGGCAAACACTCTACTCATTGAGCCAATAGGTTTAACCCACTTGGTGGGAATTCTTTTATTTATACAATTTTTTTTATCATGCCTTTGTCTACCTAATTTTGTGGTATCCAATCGGTAGTTACAGTCTTGTCCCATTGCTGCAACTCACGTACGGACTCGGAGAGGTAAAGGTCGAGAGCTGTGCGTCCAGCCAAGCTGCACTGCTTCTTGACAATGCCCGCTTAACCCGGAAGCCAGCCGCACCAATGTGTCGGAGGAAACACTGTACACCTGCCGACCATGTCAGCGAGCATGCGCCGGCCCGCCACAGGAGTCGCTAGAGTGCGATGGGACAAGGACATACCTGCCAACGTGATGGGACAAGGACTTCCCGGCTCTCCCCTAACCCGGACGACGCTGGGCCAATTGTGCGCCACCCCATGGGTCTCCCAGTCACGGCGACAGAGCCTGGACTCTAACCAGGATCTCTAGTGTCTATAGATTGTACTTTTTGGAGTAATGTCCTCTGGTCTGATGAAACAGAAATATAACTTTTTGGCCATAATGACCATCGTTATGTTTGGAGGAAAAAGGGGGAGGCTTGCAAGCCGAAGAACACCATCCCAACCGTGAAGCATGGGGGTGGCAGCATCATGTTATGGGGGTGCTTTGCTGCAGGAGGGACTCCTACACGTCACAAAATAGATGGCATCATGAGGCAGGAAAATGATGTGGATATATTGAAGCAACACCTCAAGACATCAGTCAGGAAGTTAAAGCTTGGCTTCCAAATGGACAATGACCCCAAGCATACTTCCAAAGTTGTGGCAAAATGGCTTAAGGAAAACAAAGTCAAGGTATTGGAATGGCCATCACAAGCCCTGACCTCAATCCCATAGAAAATGCGTGGGCAGAACTGAAAAAGTGTGCGAGCAAGGAGGTCTACAAACGTGACTCAGTTGCACCAGCTCTGTCAGGAGGAATGGGCCAAAATTCACACAGCTTGTGGAAGGCTACCCGAAACATTTGACCCAATTTAAAAAATGTAAAGGCAATGCTACCAAATACTAATTGAGTGTACGTAAACTTCTGACCCACTGGGAATGTGATGAAAGCAATAAAAGCTGAAATAAATAATTCTCTCTACTATTAATCTACCATTTCACATTCTTAAAATAAAGTGGTGATCCTAACTGACCTAAGACAGGGAATTTTGACTAGGATTTAAAGACAGGAATTGTGAAACACCTTAAACTAAGTTTAAATGTATTTGGCTATGTAAACTTCCGACTTCAACTGTATGTGTGTGTCTTCAAACTAACATGTTAAAGGTACGATCTGTGATATTTCCTCATCCCTCACCTTTGACAAATACTCACTTTCTTTCAGCAGCTGAACACACACACACACACACACTTATTTCACTACACATTCCTTCAGAAATATCTTTTGGAAATTCAGTTTCTAGTTTTGTGACATTTGCCTTCATTTGCTGAAAGTAGAAACTGTGAAGTTGTGATCTATTTCAGAGCACCACATACTCCTCTGGCCAGTCTAACCACAGACTCCTCTAGCCAGTCTAACCACAGACTCCTCTGGCCAGTTTAACCACAGACTCCTCTAGCCAGTCTAACCACAGACTCCTCTGGCCAGTCTAACCACAGACTCTTCTGGCCAGTCTAACCACAGACTCATCTGGCCAGTCTAACCACAGACTCATCTGGCCAGTCTAACCACAGACTCTTCTGGCCAGTCTTAACCACAGACACTTCTGGCCAGTCTAACCACAGACTCCTCTGGCCAGTCTAACCACAGACTCATCTGGCCAGTCTAAACACAGACTCTTCTGGCCAGTCTAACCACAGACTCATCTGGCCAGTCTAAACACAGACTCATCTGGCCAGTCTAACCACAGACTCTTCTGGCCAGTCTTAACCACAGACACTTCTGGCCAGTCTTAACCACAGACACTTCTGGCCAGTCTAACCACAGACTCATCTGGCCAGTCTAACCACAGACTCTTCTGGCCAGTCTAACCACAGACTCATCTGGCCAGTCTAACCACAGACTCCTCTGGCCAGTCTAACCACAGACTCTTCTGGCCAGTCTAACCACAGACTCCTCTGGCCAGTCTAACCACAGACTCCTCTGGCCAGTTTAACCACAGACTCCTCTGGCCAGTCTAACCACAGACTCATCTGGCCAGTCTAACCACAGACTCTTCTGGCCAGTCTAACCACAGACTCTTCTGGCCAGTCTTAACCACAGACACTTCTGGCCAGTCTACCCACAGACTCATCTGGCCAGTCTAACCACAGACTCCTCTGGCCAGTCTAACCACAGACACTTCTGGCCAGTCTAACCACAGACACTTCTGGCCAGTCTAACCACAGACTCCTCTGGCCAGTCTAACCACAGACTCATCTGGCCAGTCTAACCACAGACTCTTCTGGCCAGTCTAACCACAGACTCCTCTGGCCAGTCTAACCACAGACACTTCTGGCCAGTCTAACCACAGACTCCTCTGGCCAGTCTAACCACAGACTCATCTGGCCAGTCTAACCACAGACTCCTCTGGCCAGTCTAACCACAGACTCCTCTGGCCAGTCTAACCACAGACACTTCTGGCCAGTCTAACCACAGACTCCTCTGGCCAGTCTAACCACAGACTCATCTGGCCAGTCTAACCACAGACTCCTCTGGCCAGTCTAACCACAGACTCCTCTGGCCAGTCTAACCACAGACACTTCAGGCCAGTCTAACCACAGACTCCTCTGGCCAGTCTAACCACAGACTCCTCTGGCCAGTCTAACCACAGACTCCTCTGGCCAGTCTAACCACAGACTCCTCTGGCCAGTCTAACCACAGACACTTCTGGCCAGTCTAACCACAGACTCCTCTGGCCAGTCTAACCACAGACTCATCTGGCCAGTCTAACCACAGACTCCTCTGGCCAGTCTAACCACAGACTCCTCTGGCCAGTCTAACCACAGACACTTCTGGCCAGTCTAACCACAGACTCCTCTGGCCAGTCTAACCACAGACTCCTCTGGCCAGTCTAACCACAGACACTTCTGGCCAGTCTAACCACAGACACTTCTGGCCAGTCTAACCACAGACTCATCTGGCCAGTCTAACCACAGACTCCTCTGGCCAGTCTAACCACAGACTCCTCTGGCCAGTATTTGATTAAACGTTGTTCATGTTTTATATGGTGGGTTGTAGTTCACCAATATGCCAGTAGATGGTGCTCTGCATCTGTGTTCTCGACCAACATCGTGGGAATAAATTGGTTCCTTTTTTGTGTAATGGAGGAAAAACCTGAAGCCCTCGTTGCTCTTTCTCTCACCAAGTGTGCTCGAGGTTTGGGAGGACATTATTCTTTCAAACAAACATCAAATATGTCTAGAGGGGGAAAAAAAGTTTTTTCAAGTAACCTTTGAAAATATTTTTTGGCAATCTGAGAAGTGGTGTTGTGGAGACAACTTAGATCTATTGATTGTTCCTAATTAACCCACTCATTAACACCGGTATATGTAAGGAACCATGTGGTGTAAATTCCTATAGTTAACATCAGTTATGGAAGCCTCTATGGCATGTAATGACAGTGTGTTAACTTACATTGATGATGATAGGGTCAAATGACTAACAGAGAATCAGTGGTAGCTAGACTGTCCAGAGGAGTCTGTGGTTAGACTGGCCAGAAGGGTCTGTGGTTAGACTGGCCAGAGGAGTCTGTGGTTAAACTGGCCAGAGGAGTCTGTGATTAGACTGGCCAGAAGGGTCTGTGATTAGACTGGCCAGAGGAGTCTGTGGTTAAACTAGCCAGAGGAGTCTGTGGTTAAACTGGCCAGAGGAGTCTGTGGTTAAACTGGCCAGAGGAGTCTGTGATTAGACTGGCCAGAGGAGTCTGTGATTAAACTGGCCAGAGGAGTCTGTGATTAAACTGGCCAGAGGAGTCTGTGATTAAACTGGCCAGAGGAGTCTGTGGTTAGACTGGCCAGAGGAGTCTGTGGTTAGACTGGCCAGAAGGGTCTGTGATTAGACTGGCCAGAGGAGTCTGTGGTTAAACTGGCCAGAGGAGTCTGTGGTTAAACTGGCCAGAGGAGTCTGTGGTTCAACTGGCCAGAGGAGTCTGTGATTAGACTGGCCAGAGGAGTCTGTGGTTCAACTGGCCAGAGGAGTCTGTGGTTCAACTGGCCAGAGGAGTCTGTGGTTAGACTGGCCAGAGGAGTCTGTGGTTCAACTGGCCAGAGGAGTCTGTGATTAGACTGGCCAGAGGAGTCTGTGGTTAGACTGGCCAGAGGAGTCTGTGGTTAGACTGGCCAGAGGAGTCTGTGATTAAACTGGCCAGAGGAGTCTGTGGTTAGACTGGCCAGAGGAGTCTGTGATTAGACTGGCCAGAGGAGTCTGTGATTAAACTGGCCAGAGGAGTCTGTGGTTAAACTGGCCAGAGGAGTCTGTGATTAGACTGGCCAGAGGAGTCTGTGATTAAACTGGCCACTGTGGTTAAACTGGCCAGAGGAGTCTGTGGTTAAACTGGCCAGAGGAGTCTGTGATTAGACTGGCCAGAGGAGTCTGTGATTAGAATGTCCAGAGGAGTCTGTGGTTAGATCCCCAATCACACGGGTGCTATTATTATTACACAACTCTACTGGAGGAGTGAGGGGGAGGGAGGGGGGAAGGGAGAGAGGGGGAAAGAGAGAGATGCAACAGGTTGCATGAGTGAGAGTGACAGAGGGGGTAATTTTGAGCATATAAAAACTCACACTGCAGTAGGAATAGAGAGAGAGAGGTTATGGGGAACTGGAATAGAGAGAGGTTATGGGGAACTGGAATAGAGATGGGTTATGGGGAACTGGAATAGAGAGAGGTTATGGGGAACTGGAATAGAGAGAGGTTATGGGGAATTGGAATAGAGAGAAGGTATGATAAATAGGAATAGAGAGAGGGCCTGGGGAATTGGAATAGAGAGAGGGAATGAGAAATAGGAATAGAGAGAGGGAATGAGAAATAGGAATAGAGAGAGGTTATGGCCAATAGGAATAGAGAGGGGGTATGGGGAATAGGAGTAGAGAGAGGGTATGGGAAATAGGAATAGAGAGAGGGTATGGGGATAGCAATAGAGAGCGTATGGGGAATTGGGATAGAGAGAGGGTATGGGGATAGCAATAGAGAGAGTGTATTGGGAATAGGAATAGGGAGTGGGTATGTGGAATTGGGATAGAGAGAGGGTATGGGGATAGCAATAGAGAGCGTATGGGGAATTGGGATAGAGAGAGGGTATGGGAAATAGGAATAGAGAGAGGGTATGGGGATAGCAATAGAGAGCGTGTGGGGAATTGGGATAGAGAGAGGGTATGGGGAATAGTGATAGAGAGAGGTTATGGGGAATACTAATAGTGCTAGGGTATGGGGAATACTAATAGAGCGAGGGTATGGGGAATACTAATAGAGCTGGGGTATGGGGAATACTAATAGAGCTGGGGTATGGGGAATACTAATAGAGCGAGGGTATGGGGAATATTAATAGAGCTAGGGTATGGAGAATACTAATAGAGCGAGGGTATGGGGAATACTAATAGAGCGAGGGTATGGGGAATAGGAATAGAGCTAGGGTATGGGGAATACTAATAGAGCTAGGGTATGGGGAATACTAATAGAGCTAGGGTATGGAGAATACTAATAGAGCGAGGGTATGGGGAATACTAATAGAGCGAGGGTATGGGGAATAGGAATAGAGCGAGGGTATGGGGAATACTGATAGAGCGAGGGTATGGGGAATGCTAATAGAGCGAGGGTATGGGGAATACTAATAGAGCGAGGGTATGGGTAGTATGAATAGAGCGAGGGTATGGGGAATAGGAATAGAGCGAGGGTATGGGTAGTATGAATAGAGCGAGGGTATGGGTAGTAGGAATAGAGAGGTTGTGAGAGAGAGGGGATATAAGGTCACTATGTTTTTAGAGGGATGTGAAGCAACAGAAAGCATCGGGCCACAGTGACATGCTCAGCAGGATAAGGTCGATAGTGCTCTGTACTATTCTGACCCCAGACTTACTGTAGCCCCAGGCCCCCATATACTGAGTACTGCAATCCACTTCAGCACAATACAATATACGAGTCAATACGGTGCACTTATGGGTTTCACCGCTGAGCTCACAATGTGTGTGTAGATTGCATCATCTATCCTTTGTCATGGTTTGCAATGTTTTGGTTGACAGAAATGGGACAAAATATGAGCTATGTACAGACTGACATTTCATTAAGTGTTTGTGTGTTTGTGCGTAGTAGAGGTGAGATTTAAATAATGACTAAATTCCCTATACCCAGTCGACACACAGACATGTTTTATTCATGAGTGACAAAAATAGCAAAATATCTCATATGAATCAGTCATTCACCTTTTGCACTAGCGTTATCACAGAACCTGCAAACACCTTGGAACAGTATGTGGGTGTCACTTTAATTATCTAATCAAAGGACAATAAAACAAGGGTGTTTGGAGTCCACCCTTGTTTTGCAGAGGTATCGACCGAGCCCTATGATACAACGACAACACAAACAGCCACTGGGTGTGAAATGTGGATGGTACAGCACGCACAATCCCTGCCCATCTCCTCCAGCCCACTGGCAGCTGCCTGGGCCACTACAGCAAAGCCTGTTGAGACAGAAGCACACTAAGGGGATGAACAGTCTAAAGCTGCTCCAAGCTGGACAGCAGAGAAACACACATGAGGAAACAGACAGAAGCCACGCTGTATAAATAGACAGAGAGAGAGAGAGAAATGAGAGAGAGAGAAATGAGAGAGAGAGAGAGAAATTAGAGTGAGTGAAACGAGAGAGAGAGAGAAATGAGAGAGAGAGAAATGAGAGAGAGAGAGAAATTAGAGAGAGAGAAATGAGAGAGAGAGAGAAATTAGAGTGAGAGAAATGAGAGAGAGAGAAATGAGAGTGAGAGAAATGAGAGAGAGAGAGAAATGAGAGTGAGCGAAACGAGAGAGAGAGAAATGAGAGTGAGAGAAATGAGAGAGAGAGAAATGAGAGTGAGAAAAATGAGAGAGAGAGATGAGACAGAAGCAGTTTGGGGAGTTTTAAAATAAATGAGAAAACATTTTTCCATTCAACTCGCTGGTGATTCATTAGGTGGTTGTATTCGTCTAAGTGGGGGATCCTGTCTTTCAGAAACTGGGTCTGCCTCTGTTGTGTCTCTGACTAAGTCATTCCTCAGAATGAGATGAGTGGCAGACAGAAAGGGAAAGGGAGAGAAAATCAGTCCTCTGATGTGAGAAAAATCTCTTTGAGGCTCTTTGAGGGGAGAGATTCTTAATGTTGTCAGTTCTCTTTTCAAGACTTTGCTGCCCTAAACCAATCAGAAGGATCCTTTGGATTGTTCAACCCCCCATTGAAATAAACCAGAAGTTCAAAATAATATTGATGTTGGCGAGCCAGTAAACAGGTCGATGACGTACAGAAATGTGCACTTCAAGGACCCGTGGGTAATAGCATTGTATTAAGAGACTGAACTGAGCCGACTGTTTCAGCACAACATGATGCAAACTTTATGGGGATTCACTCAGGTGGATGGTTGGCAAACCTCCTCCTCACTGCCTGGCAGTCCTGTTGTGAAAGCGTTAGTCAACCCTGCCTACTACACTTGTCTTAGTTCACCGCTGTACCCTGATGGGACACACCCAAAGTGAGCCTAGGCTTCTCATTAAGGGGAAATGCCTTCTCCCACAGATCTGACTCACCAGACGGCTCCTGAACTATAACCCACAGGACAGGGCAAGAGAAGACGGCTCCTCCAGGGAGACTCCCTCAGTAAAGAGAAGAGCCCACGACTGAGATTGGAACCCAATGTCCTTACATTGCATCATCTACTTGTCTCGAATCATCCTAAAGTATCTAAAATGTGATTGTCTAACTCAATTCAGTTACTTATAGATGATTTGGACATGAAGCGCAAAAAAATGCTAATATAGGTACAATTGACTTGCATTGGATTTGTGCCACAGATGCTAAAAAGTTAGCATTTGAAACAGTGGCCAAGTCAACAAAACCAAAGCATGGACTGCTGCCATACCATGTCCATAGACTGCTGTCATACCATGTCCATAGACTGCTGTCATGCCATGTCCATAGACTGCTGTCATACCATGTCCATAGACTGCTGTCATACCTTGTCCATAGACTGCTGTCATACCATGTCCATAGACTGCTGTCATACCATGTCCATAGACTGCTGTCATACCATGTCCATAGACTGCTTACAGGGAACCAATACATTGTTTTGTGACTTGGGTGAACTATCCCGAACCAAAGTCTGAGAGCCCTTGATCAATTATGGGAAATATGGTGAAAACCTATCCTGTTACCACACCTATCAACAGTCAAGAGGGAATGGAGAGAAGACAAGGAAGATTAACAGGGAATAAAGTCAAAGATGACCACTGTCCCTTTAAAGTTAACCTTTTAAAGTAAACGTTAAGTACCAACCCTAAAAACAACTTAGAATTTCATGCCTGTCCACATTGACTACGCACAAGTTTGACACCGGATTGCAAACCACAACACATACGTCACTGGGGGAAAAAATTGTTGAATCAACTTCGTTTCCACGTCATTTCAACCCCAAAAAATCTACATGATGGCGTTGAATCAACATGGAAAACTGATTGTATTTGCTAGGAGTCATCAACGTCAGGGCATTTCGTCTTTCTTTTCACCTAATGTTTAACCTAAACCCAATGACATGGTGATTCATTTTTTGGGTTTTCACGTTGAATTCATGTTAGTTGACAACTCAACCAAATGTAAATCAAAATTAGACGTTGAACTGACGTCTGTTCCCAGTGGGACACACACTTAGTGTTGGTAGGATGGGACTGGAATTATATGGTTGAAGGTCACAGTGCCATTGACTCTTCCCTTGACGTCACAGACAGTCCACATTAGCGTACCGGCGCCCCCATACGGACCCCCTACTGATGTAAATTAGCAGACATGGGGAGGCATCTGTGCTTAAGTACATTAGAGTAAAATAAACATGATCAGCCATCTGCGCTGGGATGGCATGGTTGCCTAGTGCCGTGTCCTGTTTGGATAGTCTGACGTGGGTGTACTGAGGATAGTGTGTGTGTGTGCGTGTGCGTGTGTGTGTGTGTGGCAGCACTCATGATGATGGATTCATTTTCCAGACTAAGGCTCCAGAGTACTGTGCTGGTGTGTGTGTGTGTGTGTGTGTGTGTGTGTGTGTGTGTGTGTGTGTGTGTGTGTGTGTGTGTGTGTGTGTGTGTGTGTGTGTGTGTGTGTGTGTGTGTGTGTGTGTGTGTGTGTGTGTGTGTGTGTGCGTGTGTGTGTGAGTCTGTGTGTGTGTGTCTGTGTGCGTGCGTGTGTTTGCGTGTGCGTGTATGTACCTGTGTGTTTGTCCTTCCTATAAGGGTTTCAGAAAGGTCTCCTCATTCCCTGTTATGATCAAGTGTGCTGTGTGAACCATCAAGTCCCAAAATAGTCTGACTCTGAACCACAGCAACAACCTCAACTACAGTATATCATGGGATCCATCACCATTGTATTCTATCAAAGAGCCCATTAAAAGGGTTCATAAGAGATGAGACCTGAGCCTCTTCAGAGGTGTGGCTGCAATTACACTACATGTTCAACCCAGTACAGAGGGCTGGGTTCAAACAAATCCAAAAGGCTCTCAGTACAGAGGGCTGGGTTCAAACAGGGTGTGTGTATGAGTGACCAGCTAGTGCAGGGATTTTTATTTTATTTATTTTATTTATTTCACCTTTATTTAACCAGGTAGGCTAGTTGAGAACAAGTTCTCATTTGCAACTGCGACCTGGCCAAGATAAAGCATAGCAGTGTGAGCATACAACAAAGAGTTACACATGGAGTAAACAATTAACAAGTCAATAACACAGTAGAAAACGAAGGGGGGGTCTATATACAATGTGTGCAAAAGGCATGAGGAGGTAGGCAAATAATTACAATTTTGCAGATTAACACTGGAGTGATAAAAGATCAGATGGTCATGTACAGGTAGAGATATTGGTGTGCAGAAGAGCAGAAAAGTAAATAAATAGAAACAGTACGGGGATGAGGTAGGTGAAAAGGGTGGGCTATTTACCAATAGACTATGTACAGCTGCAGCGATCGGTTAGCTGCTCAGATAGCTGATGTTTGAAGTTGGTGAGGGAGATAAAAGTCTCCAACTTCAGCGATTTTTGCAATTCGTTCCAGTCACAGGCAGCAGAGTACTGGAACGAAAGGCGGCCAAATGAGGTGTTGGCTTTAGGGATGATCAGTGAGATACACCTGCTGGAGCGCGTGCTACGGATGGGTGTTGCCATCGTGACCAGTGAGCTGAGATAAGGCGGAGCTTTACCTAGCATAGACTTGTAGATGACCTGGAGCCAGTGGGTCTGGCGGCGAATATGTAGCGAGGGCCAGCCGACTAGAGCATACAAGTCGCAGTGGTGGGTAGTATAAGGTGCTTTAGTGACAAAACGGATGGCACTGTGATAGACTGCATCCAGTTTGCTGAGTAGAGTGTTGGAAGCCATTTTGTAGATGACATCGCCGAAGTCGAGGATCGGTAGGATAGTCAGTTTTACTAGGGTAAGCTTGGCGGCTTGAGTGAAGGAGGCTTTGTTGCGGAATAGAAAGCCGACTCTTGATTTGATTTTCGATTGGAGATGTTTGATATGAGTCTGGAAGGAGAGTTTGCAGTCTAGCCAGACACCTAGGTACTTATAGACGTCCACATATTCTAGGTCGGAACCATCCAGGGTGGGGATGGGGTCCATACAGTACACCAGGACACCATGTTGGCAGGGATGAGGTCCATACAGTACACCAGGACACCATGTTGGCAGGGATGAGGTCCATACAGTACACCAGGACACCATGTTGGCAGGGATGAGGTCCATACAGTACACCAGGACACCATGTTGGCAGGGATGAGGTCCATACAGTAGACCAGGACACCATGTTGGCAGGGATGAGGTCCATACAGTACACCAGGACACCATGTTGGCAGGGATGAGGTCCATACAGTACACCAGGACACCATGTTGGCAGGGATGAGGTCCATACAGTACACCAGGACACCATGTTGGCAGGGATGAGGTCCATACAGTACACCAGGGCACCATGTTGGCAGGGATGAGGTCCATACAGTACACCAGGACACCATGTTGGCAGGGATGAGGTCCATACAGTACACCAGGGCACCATGTTGGCAGGGATGAGGTCCATACAGTACACCAGGACCCTGGCACACAGGCGCCTGGGCGGCATGGTGGCCAGCGTTAGTACGTAAAAACCCAGGATCAACACATTAACACGTTAGTTGGTTAACCACATAGAGCCATTCTTTGTCATAGAAGAGGGATTCAATCAAATTCAATGTCCATAAAGGTCCCACTTCATTTATCGACCAGAGATACTCAAATCAATCATATTTGGGTTAACAAGATGGAGGAAAATCTAGAGAGAGGGGTGTCCAACACATTTTGCCCTAGGCAGCGAATTCGGTCTTCAATGAAGTCCGGAGGGCCGCACTGAAAGTGTGTTATATTTCGTCGGCGTCACAATTTGCAGACAATTGTCCTCGATCCATAGTTTTTGGTTGTTAGCGAGCTGGACAGTCAAGAACAGTCCGTTTCCAATTGGTTTTAGTCATTTTAAAGTATATTGAGTTAGTTTCCCCCCAAAACACTTTTAACCCCCCCAAAATATAAATATTGTTATTGTTATGACTCAAATCACTGTATGTTTGACACCCTGGGTCTACTCTATTCCGTGAAGAGCAATATCTTTCTATCAGGATATGGAATGAATCCAACTCTTAGAAAAAAAGCTACTATCTAGAACCTGAAAGGGCTCTTTGGCTGTCCACATAGGAGAACCCTTTGACAAACCGTTTTTGGTTCCAGGTAGAACCCTTTTGGGTTTCATGTCTAACCCTTTCCACATATGACTCTACATGGAACCCAAATAGGGTTCAACCTGGAACCAAATAGGGTTATCCTATGGGGACAGCCGGAGAACCTTTTTGGAACCCTTTTTTCTGAGTGTACATCAAATTCTTATAAACGTTACCAGGCATGATTCACTGGGGCTTTAACCTAATATTCCCAGAGAAGCTGAACTCAAATGGCTAATATTTATCTAGATAAGAACAGAGCAAACTGCAGAACATTTTATACAAGTGCATTAACTGTAGGGAGACAGAATTGATCCTGCAGAACTGGTTTCATTTACTAGACTGGCAGGTCGGACAATTCAAACACGGTCTAAAAATAAATCATGTCCTATTTAATGATGGGCTAAACCCTGGTATACTTTCCAAGGTAGGACATTTAGGACAACAGTACATTTGCTGCTTCCCAATGGAATTTATCATGAACTAGAAAGAATAAATGAATATCCTCTTTACAATAGCAATATGGACAAGAGGCAGGGCAAAGATCCTGGATGGCTGAGGATGTACGCTCACCATTCATTTCAAGTTCACATGCTAAAGTATGAGCTCAATAATACTTTATTTCCACTGCTCAGATGAGTCACTGTCTGTTTGGCTTGTTTGAGGCTCCGATGCACATTACCATTGGTCCATGTGATTCAGCAGCACACAAGTCAGCCAGCATGGAGCCCAGGCCCCAAGTATTCAATAAGAACTCATTACACCAGGCAGAGCAGAGCTGGGCCAGTGAGAGGCCCTGCTGCTCCCCCTTTAGATCAACCAGTCTCATGTCTCAACCAGCTGCACTGTCACTCACACCGCAGATGTGTACACAAACACATATACGTGCACACACACACTACACACCACTGTCTCTGAGAGGCATAAACCAGAGGACCAATACCACGGACTCTCATTCAGTTCAGGTCAACGGTTATTTACTGGGTGCACTAAACAAAAGATCCTCTAAAAGTGAGACAGACCTCAACAACAGGCAGTGTGAACATCAAACTGTCTGTCCTGCAGACATCCTACACAGACACATCTGGCTCCGTCTGATGTGTTACTCCGTTCCCCCAGTAGGACTTTGACCAACTATCAGACCAGAGTTAGGCAACCCACCGACCCACCACAATCACCCCGCTGGGACTGCACACTGCACACTGCACACTGCTCCAGCTGATTCAACACATGAGCTCATCTTCACTGTCTTGATTTCAAAATGTTGGAGGGAGGAAATGAATTATGTTCTGACTGAAAATTCTGAATCAACAGCCTGGCTGGCTGGAGTGAGTGAAGGTGGACTCAATGCCAGCCCTCTCGGACTCACTTAAGTACTGTAAGATCAATCTAGTGAGCAGCAACAACAACAAAAAAATCGATGTGCTCACTTCCATTCTTCGTCTTATCTGATGTACAGTAGATCCAAAGCCAGTATCTTGTTAAGTTGTATTGCACTTTTTACAAATGCACAAAGTCCTCAACATACTCCCCACCCACTAAACCCTCAAAAGACCTAACCAGGGTGAGGGTGGAGAGGAAACCTCCTTGGTCCACAGAAACATTGAGAGGAACCAGACTACGGGATCATCCCATTCTCAGCTGCATGCCTGCCGCCCTATCCTGCTTGCATTCTTATCTTCCTTCCTGTCTGTCTTCCTTCCTGTCTGTCTTCCTTCCTGCCTGTCTTCCTTCCTGCCTGTCTGCCTGTCTGGGTACACTAATTATATGACGGATCAAACACTGAGGGGTAAATGGATCCGGAACACAAACACCTAAATCTGGTCATTTATCCCTGTATTCAGCTCTCCCTGTGACATACTCTGACCGCAGGCAGAGCTGCTGGACATCACTAAAAGGCCAGAGCCTCAAACACACAAAGATGTCCATTAGTGGTATCACTCATACTCTGTGTGGTTGTTGAAGGAGGGGGAGGGAAGGAGGGAAAGAGAGAGAAAGAGAGAGACGTGGCAGTCAGATGGCAAGGAGTGCACATGGCCTCTAGTGCGTGCACGCACACACACACACGTTGCTCCACCTCCCTGTTGGGACTTGTACAATGCCCAGATCCATCTCTGTGAACTCATACATACAGACACATAAGATTTGTCAGGTGTGCTCCATTCTGTTTTACAGAATGCACATCATACCAATGCAGTTATGAACCCAGAAACACACAGTGACAGACACAATGAGTAGAGAGGGGAGAAAGAAAACATGAAGAGTGGAGAGAAGAGAGGGGAGAGGGGAGAAAGAGTAGAAAGAGATGAGGTAGAGAAAGAGAAGAAGTAGAGAAAGAGAAGAAGTAGAGAAAGAGAAGAGGGAGAGAAGAGAGGGAGAGAAAAAGAGGAGAAGCAGAGGAGAAAGAGGGAGAGAAAGAGGAGAAGCAGAGGAGAAAGGGAGGAGAAAGAGGAGAAAGGGAGGAGAAAGAGGAGAAGCAGAGGAGAAAGAGGGAGAGAAAGAGGAGAAGCAGAGGAGAAAGGGAGGAGAAAGAGGAGAAGCAGAGGAGAAAGGGGGAGAGAAAGAGGAGAAGCAGAGGAGAAAGGGAGGAGAAAGAGGAGAAGCAGAGAAAGAGAAGTGAGAGAGAAGAGAGGGAGAGAAAGAGAGGGAGAGAAAGAGAAGAGGGAGAGAGGAAAGAGAGTCAAATTAAAATAGGAATCTTATGACAGCTCATGTAACGATGTCAGGGTAGTGGCAGCTGCACTAGTCCTTGTATCCATGGCGACCCCAAAGTGCCGTCAGAGTGGTGACGCTACTGGGATCGCTGTGCTGAACTGAGCTGCATTGAGGCACGTGCCTAAACCTGGCTCCACTCAGCGTGACTATTCATAGCACTCAGTGTCGAGGCAGGACTATGGCAGAGGTGTAGCTAAGGGCAGGTGTACGGAGGGACAAGGCATGGAGCTGCTGTTTTTCTCTCTCTGATCCTGCTCCAGACTCTGGAGGATGACACCTGGTCTCCCTACTGCCTTACAGAGATGGACCGTATGTCTAGTCAATCACAACACAGAGCTTATGAGCTTTCCTCTGGGCTGCATTCAGGATCACACTGATCATGTAGATTGGAGAAGTAACAACAACCTCCATTAGTAATAGGACTGTTAGTCTTAAAGGAGTCGTGGATTCAGTCCTGATTCTTCATGTCCTGTTGAGCTGAGATTTCAATACGTCATTAGTATTGTCAAAACCATAGCAATACTTTACCTAAACTCGTGTCATAAGGTGTTAGTGGAATGCAAGATGGCAGGAGCATTAGGGAACTGTCATCCCCCCACCGTATCCATGTAATCTCCTAACGCCTAGCTGTGAGTCAGTTTTACTGTAGTGACTCAAGGCCTGGCTCTCTCTCACACACTGGCCTACTAACTTATCCATCTCCAATCAATAGCTGACATGCAGAATGATCTAATTCAGCTGAACAGTGAATAACGGCACCCAGTCTCCATAGCACACAGTGCTAGCTGGATGGCTGGTTGGCTACTGCCCAATGTGCTAGGGTACGTACGGCCAGGGGGGTGGACCGAGTGAGCACCTCCCTTTGTGAGCGATTGTTCAAGCTCAATTGGCACTTCTGTAACATTGCTTTGTCGGAAGGATCAGCGGGGAGAATGAGCCAGGCTCTGAGGTGCAGAGAGAGCCCTATTGTGGCCGGGGCCGGGTCAGTGTGAGGGACACAGAGTTGCTGAGTGAAATCGATCTGGGTGGGATTAGGACCACTCTTTCATGAGTGTGTGGCACGGGCCGGGCCAGCTTTGTTGAATTCAGCCGACGCAGGCCTTTCCCACCCCTCGGATCAGCAGTCCCCCCCCCCTCCACAGGACAGGGAGACAGTGGGGTGGGCTTTTTGGAGACCACCTTTGTGCTCCTATTGTGCCCAGGCACATCAATGGTGCTGGGCATAACCCTGGGCAATGGGAAAGTGCTGGAGAGGACACGTTAGGATAAAGCTTCCATGCACCTGGTGTGGCATGAAGGAGAGAGGTAACAAAGAAGATGATTAGCTTTGATGAGCATAGAGTTGGCCCAAAAAGACAAACGTTCACATGACCCACGTTGCACCATCACGCCAATGTTCATCACTGCAATAAAGATTGTCTCCACCCAATACATTTGGAAGGAATAGGCACGACTCTCGTTCACAATAAAAATGTGATACTTGATTGATCTGATTAGAGCTGAAATCGGCTGTCAATGGCCTTCATCAGAAACATGTTTCCAATACATTCACTTTTTCCAGATACAGGACAATGATTTATCCCAATGATACCATTGCCATGGCCACAGCTACATGTCACACCCGCCAGAGTGTAAAAATAACTGTAGTACCAAGGGCCTATGGCTTGTAGTGTGTTGTTTAGGGCCCTCATTGCATAACAGCTGAGATGTGAGCAAGCCTGGACATGTTTCTCGTCCTCACATCGAGAATGCCTCAGCAAATGGTTGGAGAGGCAGAGACCAAAATGTTCAAAACATGGTCCTGTGTGTTCCTCCCAGTAAATCAGTGTCCTATCCTGGCAACGGTCTTGGTAACACTTTAGTAATCCTACTTTAGTAATCCTGCTTAAATAATCCTACTTTAGTAATCCTACTTTAGTAATCCTACTTTAGTAATCCATGTCAGCAGGTAGCCTGGCGAGTATGAGCATTAGGCCAGTAAACGAAAGGTTGCTGGATCGAATCCCCGAGCTGACAAGGTATAAATCTGTAGTTCTGTCCCTGAGAAAGGCAGTTAACCCACTGTTCCCCTGGCGCTGAAGACATGGATGTCGATTATGGAAGCCCCCCACACCTCTCTGATTCAGAGGGGTTGGGTTAAATGCAGAATACCCATTTCAGTTGAATGCAATCAACTGACTAGGTATCTCCCATTCATTGACATAGGGTGTCATAGCAGAAATTGAAAGTGATTCAAATAGTTTGTTATCATTCAAGCTAAGTGTCACTAAAACCTAAGAGAGAGTGCATTTACCTCTGATGACACTCTTACGTAGCTTCTAGATACAGGATGTGTCTGGGAGTGTGTGCATCCAAGCTGTCCAACACTGAATAGAGGTACAGGACCTCCTAGGGTGTAATCACTAGGAACCAAACACACCAAAACAGAGAGGGACCTACCTCAATTTATCCAATAAGAAACTCCTGTTCTTGTTTTTCCGTTGAAAAAGTTTTTCTATGGTGTGCTCTAATGAATACATCCCTAAACTGTCTAGTAGACACACCTGATGCACAACAGACCATGTGCAACAAAGTGACTACCCAGATCAACTCCTCTGCACAGCACCTGTAGACAGGTCCCTGTGGCTGTGTGCCACCATTCCATTCAAAACCTGATGGTATTTTTACCTTGACATTTCCAACCAATTAATGTCATATCTATGTGTAACCATAACAACAGGGGGCTTTGCGTTGGTTTGAAATAAACACGCACACACAAAGACTACACAGAGATACACGCACACACCAATGCGCGCGGGCACGCACACGCGCACACACACACACACACACACCAGAGGTGTTGTTCATTATCACTATAAGTGTGATTAGCAAGAGTAACGTGTCCTGAGCGATGCATTGAGCAAGACCAGATATTAATAATACTCAGTATTCACGAGAAATTATGACAGATTTGGTGAATTTGATTGATAGGCTATTTGTCACGATAAAAAAATATGTCAAGTCCTGCAGTAGGTATTGTCGGTAGGCTATATGTAATTAAGCATTTATTTCAGATTTAATTATTCTCTCTCTCTTAAAAATACAACAGGATTTGACCGTATTACTACCATCCTCTCCCTATCCTCGGCGCCATGTGCCAGTGAAGGCATCCATTCAGTTTATGAATGGATGGGTGTGGCGGAGGCGGTGGATGAGTGACTGGCGCTAGGTTGTCGTCACTGCTCTCGTTGATAGGCACTGGCGTTTTGTCGCTGGCTGGACTGGATTAGAGCGCAATTTGGCTCCTCCACCGTATGTGACAATTGAGAGCGAGAGACAGACAGCGACACCACAGAGACTCAAGCCGAGCGGTGAACTTCGGGCGGATTTGGTGAGGCTATGGGGCAGTCTCGCACCGCATGCACTACACGCGTTGAAGGGGTGGAATTGGAGCAGGGTTACAGAGAAACAAACGATTTGAGATGCATTTTTGTCTCAAAATGTCCTTACTGACAAAAAAAAAACAGATAGTCTATTGCCTATATAAAAGCATTGCACGTTGTGAATACCACGTTTCCTTTTGTCTTATGCTTGCGCTCACATTTGTGTAGACCAGGTTTCGTCTATAGTTAGATTTGGATGAACGTATAGGCAACCAGTCACAGGTTAGATAATAGTCTAATAAGAAAGATCAAGAAATGTACAAAAATATATATTGTTTTGGTAAAGGCGATAGAAGGAAACAGACAAAGAAAGTCGGGCACATGCCTTTCCTCCAATGGCCCCTTTTAGGTGTGACAGAAACAAAGGACTTGGACAAACTCGCATCAGCACCAGTGAACACCCAGTCCCCTAAACAAGATTGTCTGCAGCTTTTGCAATATGCAATATGCTGCATATTTACATTCCTTCTGGCGTCAGTACATGGGAGTGTTTTAGAGCTGACTGGTCACAACAAAACCGGTCCAAAAGGCATCGGAAGACAGGCGTCAAGTCTCACCAAGAAAAAAACTTGTCAGTAAATATTAAGTGCACACTGTTCACAGATCTTTTTATCAGTAGTATGCAGGAATGTACTGAAAATGGTTATTGTGTGTTGTGCCTTGCAGCTAAGAGGGAAGATAAATATACGAGCGCTGCGAAAATAACTGTAAGAAAGCTAAAAGTGGAGAGTGTGAAGTGGACTACGCAGAACACCGAAAAGATTCCAGAGGCGAATGACCATTGAAGGTAAGTTCCTAATTGACTGCAATAATCGGGCGAAATAATTTATGCTAATGTATTATTATCATAAGAAATTACAAGCAACTGACCACACATGCACAGTGGTATACAGAAGTTTCGCGGGCCAGCAATGTCTGAGCCCACCGTATGAGCCATGCAAGGTCATTAGAGCACACCATAAACTAAACGTTTTGCAAAGGAAGAACAGGCGTTTCTTATTGGACAAATTCAGGTAGGTCCCTCTGTTTCGGGGTGTTTGCTTCCTTTTGGCAACCTCATAAACAATTCATGGTAATTCATGGTAACCTCATAAACAATTCATTTAGACCTGCCGTTTATTTGAGAGGTGTTTATTTATGGTGTGTACTTGCTGATATGTGTGCTGAGGGAGCATGTTGCTGTTTTAAAGCTAATTTCATGCAATTCAACACATTTTGACATGGGTCAGAGAAAACAATTTGCAGTTGTATAGCTAATCTCATGCTATTCTACACATTTTGCAATGACACTGAGAGAATTTAGAATTTTTAAAGCTAATTTCCTGCAATCGTAGCTCAGTTAAACCCGTATATTAGGCCAAACGTTTCAACAACCTATAGGTAACCGAAATCTTATTAAAAATAAGAGTATTTAACATGGGTTTGTATAGCCTATCTCAATAAGATAGGTTACTTTCTTTCATAGCACCTGCTGTCAGTGAACCATGACAAAGAGAAAGCCACCACAACAATGTGTCTCCTGAGAAGTTACATTATTAGAATGACAGCAGGAACAGTTCATACCTACCTCTCTCTATAGACACCCACTGTAGCCTATAAACGTTCAAGTGTTTTGCCTCTGAAAATGACACCACCCTTCATATCTTTATCAACTTGACCAACAATCTACATAATTCCCCAATCTCTCTCTCTCTCTCTCTGTCTCTCTCTCTCTCTGTCTTTCTCTCTCTCTCTGTCTCAGTCTCAGTCTCTCTCTCTCTCTCTCATTCAATTCAATGGGCTTTATTGGAATAGGAAACATATGTATACATTGCTCCATCTCTCTCTCTCTCTCTCTCTCTCTCTCTCAGAATTTCCCACTTTATGAGATGTGGATGGTCAGATACAGTGTTGACAACGGTTCCTCTGCTCTGTTTTTGTACCAGCTGTAGAATTTGAGCCATTCTTCCTTGGGTGAGGCCTGTCCAGCTCTGTGGAATATGTTAGTCTCCTGAGGGGGCTGGGAGTGTGTATTGGCAACTGGGGCTTTCCACTGGGGTTGATCACCAAACATTCCAGGCTGCTGGATGAAGGGTTAGCGGGCCAGCTCTGCGCAGCTGGGAGCCATATAAGACGCTGTGTCTTTGTGTGTTGAGCAATATCACACACACACACACACACACACACACACACACCCTCCGACCCCCACCACTGTTCAACTCTGCATACCCCGATGAACGCATGGGGTGGGAGGCCGTGAGGGCTATGTGTGTGTGTGTGTGTGTGCATTCCACTCTCTACCAAGGGACAGAGAGCTGCTGAAACCATGTGACGCTTCATAACAGTCAGACGTAGTCTCCGTAAGATACATTGCAAGACAAAGGAACACACACAGACTGCACAGTGCGCACGTGTGCAAACTCTCTCACACACACAGCCATTGTCACCTTGGCAGTCATAAAACATTCACTGAGATACCCACAGAGATACACAGAGATACAAAAGTTAGTTATCCTCTCTAAACCACATGATGTTTGTCTCTCTGCTGAAGTAATGCTGTTTCAGGGAGAGGGAGAGAGTGAATAAAGGAGAGAAGGAGAGAGGGAGAAAAGGAGAGAGGGAGAAAAGGAGAGAGGGAGAAAAGGAGAGAGGGAGAAAAGGAGAGAGGGAGAAGGGAATGTAGCAGGCGATTGAGAGAGGGATGGCAGTCATACAGTTCTTTCTTTCTTTTCTGGCTGCCACTGTGGTTGTTTTTTAAGCAGGGTGTCCGTGTGCAAAGAATGTGTGTCCGCGTGCGCATGCATGTGTTTGTATGGTAGTGGAGAGCAGAGAGGAGAGCTGGGGATGAGACAGTGGGCCTCCCCAGAGAGGAAAGGAGGAGCACAGACCCTGAGGAAGAGGGAAGCAGCCTGGAGAACAGCACAGAGGAACACAGACAAGAGGGCTAGATATCACAAAGCCTTTGTTTTGCCAATACAGAGTTGGGAGTCAGGTACTAAGTCCGTTACAACACCTTGTGAAAAACATAAACAATTCAACATGGGCATAACAAAGGCAGACAGACAGACACAGACAGACAGACAGGTAGGCAGACAGGCAGGTAGGCAAGCAGACAGGCAGACAGACAGGCAGACAGGTAGGCAAGCAGACAGGCAGGCAAGCAGACAGGCAGACAGACAGACAGGCAAGCAGACAGACAGACAGACAGACAGGCAAGCAGACAGACAGAGACAGGCAAGCAGACAGACAGACAGAGACAGGCAAGCAGACAGACAGACAGACAGGTAGGCAAGCAGACAGGCAGACAGACAGACAGACAGACAGACAGACAGACAGACAGGCAGGCAGGCAGGCAGGCAGACAGGCTACTAGAGTCATCTACTTGCCATATCTTTTACAGTAGTGCTCCCTCACTTCCTCTGCTCCTCAGGTGAATCCTAACTTCCACTTTAAGTAAAATGTTAAGTCTCCCATTGATATCAATGAATAAAAGGACATCAGTTAAAGTTAAGATTCGCCCCTTTCCAAAGTAATTCCGCTTAGTTGAGTAATGTCATTAGTCAGTGCACTCAGTTACTCTGTGTTACATAGGTCTGAGGCTCTGCAGCTGCTACTACACATAACCGTGTGCATATTTATGTAATAACAGATCTAACAAACACTGCCTTTCAAAGACATTTATCTTTTTTTGATATTCATATTTTATTCTAAAAAATATAAAAAAATACAGTTTGTAATATTATACATTTCTATACCTACATGTACACTCACTGTCACGATCGTTGGAAGCATACCCGGACCAACGTGCAGTGTGATCTGGGTTCCACATCTTTTATTAGAAATAAATGAACCACACAACAAAACAATAAAGACTAAACAAACCGTGACGACAATAGACTGCTAACATGCAACTACACAAACAATATCCCACAAAACACAGCTAGAAAAAGGCTACCTAAATATGATGCCCAATTAGAGACAACGATTACCAGCTGCCTCTAATTGGGAATCATACAAATCACCAACAAAGAAAATAAACTAGAACACCACATAGAAATAAATAAACTAGATCACCCCCAGTCACGCCCTGACCTACAACACCATGGAGAAACAATAGCGCTCTATGGTCAGGGGGTGACACTAACACTCCTATCACATCCACATACAGTACATATATACATGGGAGTTTACGTTTAAGGTGATCACAGAAACATTTACAAGCCCTCTGTCCTCTCCCTCTGCCCACTCCCCCACTCTGAGAGCCCTAGGCTGGGGACAGGGCCTGAGTGGGTGTCCTGTTTGGGTCCCTGGTCCAGGGTGACGGTACAGATAAGCGTGTCTGTTGCACAACCCCCCATACTGACACACTTTGGGGTAAGAGCTCCGAGCTTCCAAGTCAAATGTTCAGCACAGCAAAGTGTGCCTTTCTTCTATGGGGATTTTGGCTTCCCACACTGGATTGTAGCATTATTGCATTGTCATTTCTGGCAACTCAAAGGCACTCTTTATAAACTTTTCCAGTTGCTAATGACATTATTTGCAGCTCTCCCTGTGCATTATGTAATGATCTCACAGCGTAAACACTGATCCTAAGAAGTGGTGGAAAAAACAGCATTAGCACATTCTCGGAAGGACAGGGCTTCAAATGACAGCACCAGACCTGAGGTAGGACAGGGTCTGGGTCAAATGACAGCACCAGACCTGAGGTAGGACAGGGTCTGGGTCAAATGACAGCACCAGACCTGAGGTAGGACAGGGTCTGGGTCAAATGACAGCACCAGACCTGAGGTAGGACAGGGTCCAGGTCAAATGACCGCACCAGACCTGAGGTAGGACAGGGTCCAGGTCAAATGACCGCACCAGACCTGAGGTCGGACAGGGTCTGGGACAAATGACAGCACTAGGCCTGAGTTAGGACAGGGTCAGGCTCTAGGTCAGCTCACATTCCATCTCAAATCAAATCAAAGTTTATTTGTCACGTGCGCCGAATACAACAGGTGTAGACCTTACAGTGAAATGCTTACTTACAGGCTCTAATCAATAGTGCAAAAAAGGTGTTAGGTGAACAATAGGTAGGTAAAGAAATAAAACTACAGCAAAAAGACAGGCTACATACAGTAGAGAGGCTATATACAGTAGAGAGGCTATATACAGTAGTGAGGCTATATACAGTAGCGAGGCTATAAATGTAGCAAGGCTACATACAGACACCGGTTAGTCAGGCTGATTGAGGTAGTATGTACATGTAGATACATTTAAAGTGACTATGCATATATAATGAGCAGAGAGTAGCAGTAGCGTAAAAAAAGAGGGGTTGACGGGTGGTGGGTGGGACACAATGCAGTTAGCCAATGTGCAGTAGCACTGGTTGGTTAGCCCAATTTAAGGTAGTATGTACATCAATGTTAAAGGGACAAAGCATATATGATAAACAGAGAGTAGCAGCAGCGTAAAAAGAGGGGTTGGGGGGGGGCACACAATGCAAATAGTCCGGGTAGCCATTTGATGACCTGTTCAGGAGTCTTATGGCTTGGGGGTAAAAACTGTTGAGAAGCCTTTTTGTCCTAGACCTGGCACTCCGGTACAGCTTGCCGTGTGGTAGAAAAGAGAACAGTCTATGACTGGGGTGGCTGGGGTCTTTGACAATTTTTAGGGCCTTCCTCTGACACCGCCTGGTGTAGAGGTCCTGGATGGCAAGCAGCTTAGCCCCAGTGATGTACTGGGCCGTACGCACTACCCTCTGTAGTGCCTTGCTGTCAGAGGCCGAGCAATTGTTGTAACAGGCAGTGATGCAACCAGGCAGTGATGCTCTCGATGTTGCAGCTGGGATTTCTGGGATAATAATGTTGATGTGAGCCATTACCAACCTTTCAAAGCACTTCATGGCTACGGACGTGAGTGCTACGGGTCTGTAGTCGTTTAGGCAGGTTGACTTTGTGTTCTTGGGCACAGGGACTATGGTGGTCTGCTTGAAACATGTTGGTATTACAGACTCAATCAGGGACATGTTGAAAATGTCAATGAAAACACGTGCCAGTTGGTCAGCACATGCCCGGAGCACACGTCCTGGTAATCTCTGCCACATAAGACGAGCATCAGAGCCGGTGTAGTATGATTCAATCTTAGGCCTGTATGGACACTTTGCCTCTGATGGTTCGCTTTGCCTCTTTGATGGGCATAGTAGGATTTCTTGTAAGCTTCCGGGTTAGAGTGCCGCACCTTAAAATCGGCAGCTCTACCCTTTAGCTCAGTGCGAATTTTGCCTGTAATCCATGGCTTCTGGTTGGGGTATGTATGTACAGTCACTGTGGGGACGACGTCCTCAATGCACTTATTGATAGTCAGTGACTGATCCCGGAACATGTTCCAGTCTGTGCTAGAAAAACAGTCCTGTAGTTATAGCATCTGCTTCATCTGACCACTTTTTTATAGCCCGAGTCACTGGTGCTTCCTGCTTAAATTTTTGCTTGTATGCAGGAATCAGGAGGATAGAGTTGTGGTCTGGTTTACCAATCTGAGGTAATAAAATACATCTTCAAATGTATGTGAAACAACCAGCAGCATACCACCCTGCATACTGGCTTGCTTCTGAAGCTAAGCAGGGTTGGTCCTGGTCAGTTCCTGGATGGGAGACCAGATTCTGCTGGAAGTGGATTTGGAGGGCCAGTAGGAGGCACTCTTTCCTCTGGTCTAAAAAAATATATATATCCCAATGCCCCAGGGCAGTGATTGGGGACACTGCCCTGTGTAGGGTGCTGTCTTTCGGATGGGACGTTAACCTGGTGTCCTGACTCTCTGAGGTCATTAAAGATCCCATGGCACTTATGGTAGGGGTGTTAACCCTGGTGTCCTGGCTAAATTCCCAATCTGGCCCTCAAACCATTACGCTCACCTAATAATCCCCAGTTGACTCATTCATCCCCCTCCTCTCCCCTGTAACTATTCCCCAGGTTGTTGCTGCAAATGAGAATGTGTTCTCAGTCAATTTACCTGGTAAAATAACAGATGAAATGTAAATAAAATAAAAACCCAACAGCAGATGTGGACTGTTTTCTCACGAATGTTTGCATACCAATGGCACATGCAACATTTTCTCACAGCCTTAATGACAAAATATGTAGAATAGCATTATGAGACTGCAAATTGAGATGTAGGATCTTAATTTGATCACCCTGTCACAGGATGCAGGAAATTCAAAACTTGCAGTTTATTTGAGGTTTTATAAAAAGGCTTCTGAAGTTAGTAAATTCCATAATTAGTATTTTCTCTTCCTGCAGGATATTTTTTTTGCTGTAGCAAGCTGGCTCAAGTTAAGATCTTATATCTACACAGTACGTCACTGTGACTATGTTTGTATTTTGGAGTGTGTGTCAGGGATTTGATCTGGAGGTGCCATTCTGTAGCGTCTGCTGCTGTTCTCATGTTTGTGTTGGAAAGCTGATCCCCCTGGGAGACATAGCACTTCAGTCATATGACTGTGTGTGTGTGTGTGGGGGGGGGGTACGTGTGCATGAGAGAGCAAGTGTGTTGTCACAATATATCACTACTGTGTGGGATGTGTCAGTGTTCATGTGTGCATGTTGCATAAGTGTGTGTTTGAGCGTGTGTACATGATTGTGTGTCTGTGTTTGCATTATTTATTTTATTTTACCTTTATTTTACCAGGTTAGTCTCATTGATGTTAAATATATATATAGAGAGACCTGGCCAAAAAAGCAGCACACAAAGTTTCTAAGATTTACAACATAAAGTACTTCCTACTAAGTATGTACCGATGACAATGTATTTTTTTGGTCCTATCCGGACCAACCGTCTTTTTTTGGTGCAGTCCAGCCTTGATTTCAATGCCCACAGACGTCCGGTCCAGACTAGATTTAGCCCAAACATAGACGTCTGTATTTGGTTTAGATTTGGTCAGAATTTTGGTAGATTTGGTCTGAATGAATCATAGATGTCTATGGTTCACAAATTTGGACTGCACGGTATAGTACAGTAGAGCAGGGGTTCCTAAATATTAGAATAATACCCAGCATGCTTTGCAAGTATTTGTTTTTACATTTCCATTTTGGTCATTCAGCAGATGCTCTTATCCAGAGCGACTTACAGTCAGTGCATTCAACTAAGGTAGAGAAAGAACAACATAGCCAGAACATAGCCAGAATTGTTTTTTCTGGAACCATTACTGAAAATGTTATTGTAGTTGAAGTGGTCTGTTGGTTTCTTCTATGATTTTGACTACTTTGAACATTGTTATTGACAGTTTTGAAGTTTGAAAGAAATCTAACATAAGTGCTTGTGGCTGAGTGGAGCAATAAAAAAATATTTTGCTGTGTTCTTCAGTTGACTCCTTTTTCCTATATTAAGAGGCTTGAAATATTATCATTGTGATATAACTCTTACTTTACTGAGAGTGTATGTGCAGCTTAATAAATTCGGCTGTATAACCAATGACCGAAAAATACATATTTCGGTCATTGCACCTGATGTGAACATCAGCTTTATTGCTTCTTTAATCAGACAACAGTTTTCAGCTGTGCTAACATAATTGCAAAAGGGTTTTCTAATGATCAATTAGCCTTTTAAAATTATAAACTTGGATTAGCTAACACAACGTGCCATTGGAACACAGGAGTGATGGTTGCTGATAATGGGCCTCTTTTCCTATGGAGATAACACATGGAATCATGTAGTAACCAAAAAAGTGTTAAACAAATCAACATTTATTTTATATTTGAGATTCTTCAAAGTAGCCACCCTTTGCCTTGAATACAGCTTTGCACACTCTTGGCATTCTCTCAACCAGCTTCATGAGGTAGTCACCTGGAATGCATTTCAATTAAGAGATGTGCCTTTCAGAATGTGAGACTGTGTGAATCAAGCCTTCATGGTCGAATTGCTGCAAAGAAACCACCACTAAAGGACACCAATAAGCAGAAGAGACTTGCTTTGGCCAAGAAACATGAGAAATGGACATTCGACCAGTGGAAATCTGTCCTTTGGTCTGATGAGTCCAAATTTGAGATTTTTGTTTCCAACCACCATGTGTAGTTTCCACCATGAAGCATGGAGGAGGAGGTGTGATGGTGTGGGGGTGCTTTGCTGGTGACACTGTCAGTGATTTATTTAGAATTCAAGGCACACTTAACCAGCATAGCTACCACAGTATTCTGCAGCGATACGCCATCCCATCTGGTTTGCGCTTAGTGGGACTATCATTTGTTTTTCAACAGGACAATGACACCTCCAGGTTGTGTAAGGGCTATTTGACCAAGAAGGACTGTGATGGAGTGCTGCATCAGATGACCTGGCCTCCACAATCACCCAACGTCAACCCAATTGAGATGGTTTGGGATGAGTTGGACCGCAGAGTGAAGAAAAAGCAGCCAACAAGTGCTCAGCATATATGGGAACTCCTTCAAGACAGTTGGAAAAGCATTCCAGGTGAAACTGGTTTAGAGA